>NW_027332057.1:591120-686819 GCF_048418815.1 Hemitrygon akajei
TCTTCCCCATCCCCCTTCCTCCTGTGAGTCCTCTGTTCTCATGCCCCCTCAACCTGTGGGATCTCTCTTTCCCAAAACCATTCCTCCTGAGGAATCTCTCCGACTCATCACCCATCCTCCTGTATGATCTCTCTTCCCCATCCCCTTTCCTCTTGTATGATATCTCTTCCCCATCCCCCTTCCTCCGGTGGGACATCTCTTCCACATCCCACTTCCTCCTGTGGTATCTCTCTTCCACATGCCCCTTCCTCCTGTGGGCTCTCTCTTCCCCATCCCCCTTCCTCCGGTGGGTCATCTCTTCCCCATCCCCCTTCCTCCGGTGGGTCATCTCTTCCCCATCTCCCTTACTCCTGTGGGATCTCTCTTCCCGATTCCTCTTCCTCCTTTGTGATCACTCGTCCATCTGAATTTCTCCTGTGGGATCTCTATTCACCATCTCCCTTTCTCGTGTGTGACCTCTGTTCGCATCCCCCACTCTTCTTTTGGAATCTCTGCTCCACATCTTCCTTCATATTCAGGGATCTATCTGTTCCACATCCACCTTCATCCGATGGGATTTACCTTCCCCACCACCTTTCTTCCTGTCGGATCTGTCTTCCACAACCCTGCTGTTGGATCTCCCTTCCCCTTCCCCCTTTATGCTGCGGGCTCTCTCTTTCCCAGCCCCCTTCCTCCTGTGGGATCACTGTTCCCTATCCCTCTTCCTCCTGTGGTATCTCTCTTCCCATCCCCCTTCCTCCTGTGGGTCCTCTGTTCTCATGCCCCCTCAACCTGTGGGATCTCTCTTTCCCAAACCCATTCCTCCTGAGTTATCTCTCCGACTCATCACCCATCCTCCTGTATGATCTCTCTTCCCCATCCCCTTTCCTCCTGTATGATCTCTCTTCACCATTCCCTTTCCTCCTGTATGGTCTCTCTTCCACATCCCCCTTCCTCCAGTATGATCTCTCTTCCCCATCCCCTTTCCTCCTGTATGATCTCTCTTCCCCATCCCCTTTCCTCCTGTATGGTCTCTCTTCCCCATCCCCCTTCCTCCTGTATGATCTCTCTTCACCATCCCTCCTCTTCCTGTGGGATCTCTCTTCCCCATCCCCCTTCCTCCTGTGGTATCTCTCTTCCCATCCCCCTTCCTCCGGTGGTATCTCTCTTCCCAATCCCCCATCCTCCTGTGGTATCTGACTTCCACATCCCCCTTCCTCCTGTGGGATCTCTCTTCCCCATCCCCCTTCCTCCTGTGGTTTATCTCTTCCCCATCCCCATTCCTCCTTTGGGATCGCACGTCCATCCGACATCATTCTTTGGGATCTCTCATCCCCATCGCACTTCTTCCGATGAGATTTACCTTCCCCACACCTTTCTTCCTGTGGGATCTCTCTTCCCAAACCCTGCTGTTCGATCTCCCTTCCCCTTCCTCCTTCATGCTGTGAGCTCTCTCTTCCCCACCCTCTTTCTTCCTGTGGGATATCTCTTCCCAAAATGTGCTGTTGGATCTCCCTTCCCCTTCCTCCTTCATGCTGTGAGCTCACTCTTCCCCACCCCCTTTCCTCCTGTGGGATCTATCTTCACAAACCCTGCTGTTGGATCTCCCTTCCCCTTCCTCCTTCATGCTATGAGCTCTCTCTTCCCCACCCCCTTTCTTCCTGTGGGATCTCTCTTACCCATCCCACATACTCCTGTGGGATCTCTGTTCCCCATCCTCCAATGCTCTTGTGGGATCTCCCTTCCACATCTTCCATCCTCTTCAGGGATCTATCTCTTCCCCATCTCCATTCCATCTGTGGGATCTCTCTTCACCATCCACCTTCATGTTGTTGGGCCTCTGTTCCCTTTCCCCTCTTCCTGTGCCATCTGTCTTTCTCATCTCCCTTCATCCAGTGGGATCTCTCTTCACCAACTCCCTTCCTCCAGTGGGATCTCTCTTCCCCATCTCCTTTCCTCCTGTGGGATCTCTCTTCCCAATCCCACTTCCTCCTGTGGGATTGCTCTTCCCCATCCCCAGTCCTCCTGTGGGATCTCTCTTCCCCATCTCCCTTCCTCCTGTGGGATCTCTTACCCATCCCCCTCCCTCCTCTGGTTTATCTCTTCCCCATCCCCATTTCTCCTTTGGGATCGCACGTCCATCCGACATCCTTCTTTGGGATCTCTCATCCCCATCGCACTTCTTCCGATGGGATTTACCTTCCCCACACCTTTCTTCCTGCGGGATCTCTCTTCCCAAACCCTGCTGTTGGATCTCCCTTCCCCTTCCTCCTTCATGCTGTGAGCTCTCTCTTTCCCACCCCCTTTCTTCCTGTGGGATCTCTCTTACCCATCCCCTTACTCCTGTAGGGCCTCTGTTCGAATACCCGCCACTTACTGTCGGATACACCCACATCCTGTGGGGTCTCTCTTCAGAAGGAATGGGGAAGGGGAAGGGAGATCGAACAGCAGGAAGGATGGGAAGAGAGATCACACAGGAGGAAGGGGGATGGGGAAGAGAGATCCCAGAGGAGGAAGGGACATCAGAAAGACAGATTCCACAGGAAGAGGGGAATGGGAACAGAGGCCCAACAGCAGGAAGGGGTACAGTGAAGAGAGAGCCCAGAGGAGGTCAGATGGACGAGTGATCTAAAACCAGGAAGGGGAATGTGGAAGGGAGATCCCATAAGAAGAGTGTGATTCCCTCTCTCCCTTTCTCCTGTGCGGCCTCCTTTCCAATCCCCAAACTTCCTGTGGGATCGCTCTTCCGCATCCCCCTTCCTCCTGTGGGATCTCTCTTCCCGATCCCCCTTCCTCCTGTGGGTCCACTGTTCTCATGCCCCCTCAACCTGTGGGATCTCTCTTTCCCAAACCCATTCCTCCTGAGTTATATCTCCGACTCATCACCTATCCTCCTGTATGATCTCTCTTAACCATCCCCTTTCCTGCTGTATGATCTCTATTCCCCATCGCCCTTCCGCCTGTATGATCTCTCTTCCCCATCCCCTTTCCTCCTGTATGATCTCTCTTCCGCATCCCCTTTCCTCCTGTATGGTCTCTCTTCCCCATCCCCCTTCCACCTGTATGTCTCTCTTCCCCATCCCCCTTCCTCCTGTATGATCTCTCTTCACCATCCCTCCTCTTCCTGTGGGATCTCTCTTCCCCATCCCACTTCCTCCTGTGGTATCTCTCTTCCACATCCCCCTTCCTCCTGTGGTATCTCTCTTCCCCATCGCCCATCCTCCTGTGGGATCTCTCTTCCACACCGCCCTTCGTCCTGTGGGATCTCTCTTCCCCATCCCCGTTCCTCCAGTGGGTCCTCTGTTCTCATGCCCCCTCAACCTGTGGGATCTCTCTTTCCCAAACCCATTCCTCCTGAGTTATCTCTCCGACTCATCACCCATCCTCCTGTATGATCTCTCTTCCCCATCCCCTTTCCCCCTGTATGATCTCTCTTCCCCATCGCCCTTCCTCCTGTATGATCTCTCTTCCCCATCCCCTTTCCTCCTGTATGATCTCTCTTCCCCATCCACTTTCCTCATCTATGGTCTCTCTTCCCCATCCCCCTTCCACCTGTATGATCTCACTTCCCCATCCCCCTTCTCCCTGTATGATCTCTCTTCCCCATCGCCCTTCCTCCTGTATGATCTCTCTTCCCCATCCCCTTTCCTCCTGTATGATCTCTCTTCCCCATCCCCTTTCCTCCTCTATGGTCTCTCTTCCCCATCCCCCTTCCACCTGTATGATCTCACTTCCCCATCCCCCTTCCTCCTGTATGATCTCTCTTCACCATCCCTCCACTTCCTGTGGGATCTCTCTTCCCATCCCCCTTCCTCCGGTGGGATCTCTCTTCGCCATCCCCCTTCCTCCTGTGGGATCTTTCCTTCCCCATCCCCTTCCTCTTGTGGCATCTATCTTCCCCATCCCCCTTCCTCCTGTGGGATCTCTCTTCCCCATCTCCCTTCCTACCGTGTGATCTCTTACCCATCCCCCTTCCTCCTCTGGTTTAACTCTTCCACATCCCCATTCCTCCTTTAGGATCGCACGTACATCCGACATCCTTCGTTGGGATATCTCATCCCCATCCCACTTACTCGGATGGGATTTATCTTCCGCACCCTTTTCTTCCTGTGGGATCTCTCTTCCCAAACCCTGCTGTTGGATCTCCCTTCCCCTTCCTCCTTCATGCTGTGAGCTCTCTCTTCCCCACCCCATTTCTTCCTGTGGGATCTCTCTTACCCATCCCACATTCTCCTGTGGGATCTCTGTTCCCCATCCTCCAATCCTCTTGTGGGATCTCCCTTCCACATCTTCCTTCCTCTTCAGGGATCTATCCCTTCCCCATCTCCCTTCCATCGGTGGGATCTCTCTTCACTATCTACCTTCATGTTGTTGTGCTTCTGTTCCCTTTCCCCTCTTCCTGTGGCATCTGTCTTTCTCATCTCCCTTCCTCATGTGGGAACTCTCTTCCCCATCTCCCTTCCTCCAGTAGGATCTCTCTTCCACATCCCCTTTCCTCCTTTGGGATCTCTCTTCCCCATCCCACTTCATCTTGTGGGATTGCTCATCCCCATCTCCTTCCCTCCTGTGGGATCTCTCCTCCCCATCCCACTTCATCCTGTGGGATTGCTCTTCTCCATCCACCTGCCTCCTGTGGGATTTCTCTTCCCCATCTCCCTTCCTCCTGTGGGATCTCTTACACATCCCACTTCCTCCTCTGGTTTATCTCTTCCCCATCCCCATTCCTCCTTTGGGATCGCACGTCCATCCGACATCCTTCTTTGGGATCTCTCATCCCCATCCCACATCCTCCGATGGAATTTATCTTCCCAACCCCTTTCTTCATGTGGGATCTCTCTTACCCATCCCCTTACTCCTGTACGGCCTCTGTTCGAATTGCCGCCACTTCCTGTCGGATACACCCACATCCTATGGGGTCTCTCTTCAGAAGGAATGGGGAAGGGGAAGGGAGATCCAACAGCAGGAATGATGGGAAGAGAGATCCCACAGGAGGAAGGGGGATGGGGAAGAGAGATCCCACAGGAGGAAGGGGAATGGGGAAGAGAGATCCCAGAGGAAAAAGGGGGATAGGGAAGAGAGATCCCACAGGAGGATGGGGGATGGGTAAGAGAGATACCAGAGGAGGAAGGGACATGAGAAAGACAGATTCCACAGGAAGAGGGGAATGGGAACAGAGGCCGAACAGCAGGAAATGGTGCAGTGAAGAGAGAGCCCAGAGGAGGTCAGATGGACGAGTGATCTAAAACCAGGAAGGGGAATGTGGAAGGGAGATCCCATAAGAAGTGTGTGACTCCCTATCACCCTTTCTCCTGTGCGGCCTCCGTTCCCATCCCCACACTTCCTGTGGGATCGCTCTTCCCCATCCCCCTTCCTTCTGTTGGATCTCTCTTCCCCATCTCCCTTCCTCCTGTGGGTCCTCTGTTCTCATGCCCCCTCAACCTGTGGGATCTCTCTTTCCCAAACCCATTCCTCCTGAGTTATCTCTCCGACTCATCACCCATCCTCCTGTATGATCTCTCTTCCCCATCCCCTTTCCTCCTGTATGATCTCTCTTCACCATTCCCTTTCCTCCTGTATGGTCTCTCTTCCCCATCCCCCTTCCTCCAGTATGATCTCTCTTCCCCATCCCCTTTCCTCCTGTATGATCTCTCTTCCCCATCCCCCTTCCTCCTGTGGTATCTCTCTTCCCATCCCCCTTCCTCCGGTGGTATCTCTCTTCCCAATCCCCCATCCTCCTGTGGGATCTCACTTCCACATCCCCCTTCCTCCTGTGGGATCTCTCTTCCCCATCCCCCTTCCTCCTGTGGGTCCTCTGTTCTCATGCCCCCTCAACCTATGGGATCTCTCTTTCCCAAATCCATTCCTCCTGAGTTATCTCTCCGACTCATCACCCATCCGCCTGTATGATCTCTCTTCCCCATCCACTTTCCCCCTGTATGATCTCTCTTCCCCATTCCCTTTCCTCCTGTATGGTCTCTCTTCATCATCCCTCCTCTTCCTGTGGGATCTCTCTTCCCCATCCCCCTTCCTCCTGTAGTATCTCCCTTCCAATCCCCCTTCCTCCTGTGGGATCTTTCCTTCCCCATTCCCAGTCCTCCTGTGGTATCTCTCTTCCCCATCCCCCATCCTCCTGTGGGATCTCTCCTTCCACGTCCCCCTTCCTCCTGTGGGATCTCACTTCCCCATCCCCCTTCCTCTTGTGGTATCTCTCTTCCCCATCCACCTTCCTCCTGTGGGATCTCTCTTCCCCATCCCCCTTCCTCTTGTGGTATCTCTCTTCCCCATCCACCTTCGGCCTGTGGGATCTCTCTTCCCCATCCACCTTCGGCCTGTGGGGTCTTCGTTCCCATTCCCTCCACTTCCTGTGGGATCCTACCCCATCCCCCTTCCTACTTTTAGATCGCTCGTCCACCCTACCTCCTCCTGATCTCTCTTCGCAATCCCCCTTCTTGCTGTTCGGCCTCGGTTCCCATTCCCTCTTCCTGTGGCATCTGTCTGTCTCATCTTCCTTCCTCCAGTGGGATTTTTCACCCCATTCCTCTTCCTCCATTGTGATCACTCGTCCATCTGAATTTCTCCCGTGGGATCTCTATTCACCATCTCCCTTTCTCGTGTGTGGCCTCTGTTCCCATTCCCCACTCTTCTTTTGGAATCTCTCCTCCACATCCCCCTTCATCCAATGGGATTTATCATCCCCACCACCTTTCTTCCTGTGGGATCTCTCTTCCCCAACCCTGCTGTTGGATCTCCTTTCCCCTTCCCCTTTAATGCTGTGGGCTCTCTCTTTCCCAGCCCCCTTCCTCCTGTGGGATCTCTGTTCCCTACCCCTCTTCCTCCTGTGCGTTCTCTCTTCCCCATCCCCCTTCCTCCTGTGGGATGTCACTTCCCCATCGCTTTTCCTCCTGTGGGATCTCTTAGCCATCCCCTTTCCTCATGTTGGATCTCTCTTCCAAATCCCCATTCCTCCTGTGGGATCTCTGTTCCCATTCCCCTCTTCCTGTGGCATGTGTCTTTCTCGTGTCCCTTCCTCCTGTGGGATCTCTCTTCCTCTTCCTCCAGTGGGATATCTCATCCCCATCCTCTTTCTTACAGTGGGATCTCTCTTCCCCATCCCCCTTCCTCCTGTGGGATCTCTTACCCATCCCCCATCCTCCTCTGGTTTATCTCTTCCCCATCCCCCTTCCTCCTGTGGGATCTCTCTTCCCCATTCCACTTCCTCCTGTGGGATTGCTCTTCCCCATCCCCCTTCCTCCGATGGGATTTATCTTCCCCACCCCCTTTCTTCCTGTGGGATCTCTCTTCCCATCCCACATACTCCTGTGGGATCTCTGTTCCCCATCCTCCAATATTCTTGTGGGATCTCCCTTCCACATCTTCCTTCTTCTTCAGGGATCTATCTCTTCCCCATCTCCCTTCCATCTGTGGGATCTCTTTTCACCATCCCCCTTCATGTTGTTGGGCCTCTGTTCCCTTTCCCCTCTTCCTGAGGCATCTATCTTTCTCATCTCCCTTCCTCCAGTGGGATATCTCTTCCCCATCCGCCTTCCTCCTCTGGGATCTCTCTTCCCCATCCCACTTCCTCCAGTGGGATCACACTTCCCCATCCGCCTTCCTCCTCTGGGATCTCTCTTCCCCATCCCCATTTCTCCTGTGGGATCTCTCTTCACCATCCCCCTTTCTCCTGTGGGATCTCTCTTCCCCATCCCCCTTTCTCCTGTGGGATCTCTCTTCCCCATCCCCCTTCCTCCTGAGGGATCTCTCTTCCCCATCCCCCTTTCTCCTGTAGGATCTCTCTTCCCCATCCCCCTTCCTCCAGAGGGATTTCTCCTCCCCATCCCCCTTCCTCCTGTGGGATCTCTATTCACCATCACACTTTCTCGTATGGGGCCTCTGTTCCCATCCCCCACTCTTCTTGTGGGATCTCTCTATCCCATCCCTTTAGCTCGGGTGGGTCTATTTCAAAATGTCCCATTGACATTTCTGCATTTCGGTCAGGAACACTTTTCTCTCTATCGGGGAATGGGACAGAATATGTGGAGATTACAGGGTCACACCGACAGACTAAATCACCCACGTTCGGCGAATACCCTGGAGCTGGGCAGTGAGGGACATTGACAGTGATGGGAACTCCGATCAGTGATTTACTGAAGGGTTTAATGTTTCCTGAAATATCCGAGTGAGAGAAATTCCCCCAGACCCACGGTTTGAATCACTTTGTTCATCAATCTGTCTGTTTGTGTTTAGACTTGGGGAGAACCAACTGGGAGATTCAGGAGTTAAACTTGTGTCTGCAGCTCTGAGGAACCCGGAGTGTAAAATACAGAAACTGGGGTAAGTACCAGACTGTGGGAGATTGTGTTTACAGTCACTGGGTGTCTGACAATGAACATTAGTGTGATCAGTAGAAACAAAGAAACATAGAAAACATACAGGACAATACAGGCCCTTCGGCACACAAAGCTGTGCTGAACATGTTTCTACCTTAGAATTACCTCGGTTTTACCCATAGCCCTCCATATTTCTAAGCTCCATGTAGCCATCCTGGAGTTAAAAGATCCGATCGTTTCCCCCTCCACCACCGCCGCCAGCAGCCCATTCCACGCAGTCACCACTCTCTGTGTAAAAAAACTTACCCCTGACATCTCCTCTGTACCTACTTCCTAGCATCTTAAAGTATGCCCTCTCGTGTTAGCCATTTCAGCCCTGGGGAAAAGCCTCTGACTATCCACACGATCAATCCCTCACATTATCTTGTACACCTCTATCAAATCACCTCTCATCCTCTGTCTCTCCAAGAGAAAAGGCCGAGTTCACTCAACCTATTCTCATAAGGCATGCTCCCCAATCCAGGCAACATCCTTGTAAATCTCCTCGACACCCTTTCAATGGTTTCCATGTCCTTACTATAGTGAGACGACCAGAACTGAGCACAGTACTCCAAGTGGGGTCTGATCAGTGTCTTATATAGCTGCAACATATAACCATAACAGCACGGAAACAGGCCGTCTTGGCCCTTCTAGTCCGTGCCGAACGCTTACTCTCACCTAGTCCCACCGACCTGCACTCAGCCCATAACCCTCCATTCCATTCCTGTCCATATTCCTATGCAATTTTACTTTAAATGACAATACCGAACCTGCCTCTACCACTTCTACTGGAAGCTCATTCCACACAGCCACCACTCTCTGAGTAAAGAAATTCCCCCTCGTGTTACCCTTAAACTTTTGCCCCTTAACTCTCAAATCATTCCTCTTGTTTGAATCTCCCCTACTCTCAATGCAAAAAGCCTATCCACGTCAACTCGATCTATCCCCATCATAACCTGTCAACTCTTAAACATTACCTCTCGACTCTTAAACTCAATCCCATGACTGATGAAGGCCAATACACCGTACGCCTTTTTAGCTACAGAGTCAACCTGCATAGCAGCTTTGAATGTCCTATGTACTCGGACCCCAAGATCCCTCTGATCCTCCACACTGTCAAGACTCTTACCATTAACACTATATTCTACCAGCATATTTGACCTACCAAAATGAACCACTTCACACTTATCTGGGTTGAACTCCATTTGCAACTTCACAGCCCAGTTTTGCATTCTTTTGGTGTCCTGCTGTGATCTCTGACAGCCCTCCACACTATCCACAACACCCCCAACCTTTGTGTCATCAGCAAACTTACTAACACTACCCTCCACTTCCTCATCCAGGTCATTTATAAAAATCACAAAGACTAGGGGTCCCAGAACAGGTCCCTGAGGCACACCACTGGTCACCATCCTCCATGCAGAATATGACCCATCTACAACCACTCTTTGTCTT
Source organism: Hemitrygon akajei (assembly GCF_048418815.1). Taxonomy (NCBI): domain Eukaryota; kingdom Metazoa; phylum Chordata; class Chondrichthyes; order Myliobatiformes; family Dasyatidae; genus Hemitrygon; species Hemitrygon akajei. Next base: position 600,921 of record NW_027332057.1, read on the forward strand.
CTGTAGGCAAGCCAGTTCTGGATCCACAAAGCAATGTCCCCTTGGATCTCATGCCTCCTTACTTTCTCAATAAGCCTTGCATGGGGTACCTTATCAAATGCCTTGCTGAAATCCATACACCCTACATCTACTGCTCTACCTTCCGGTCCCGGTGACTTATCCAAATTGATGCTTTCCAAAAGCTCCACCCCATCCTCTTTCTTAATATCTACATTCTCAAGCTTTTCAGTCCACTGCAAGTCATCCCTACAATTGCCAAGATCCTTTTTCCGTTATGAACACCGAAGCAAATGGTTTATTAAATACCTCCGCTATTTCCTCCGGTTCCATACACACTTTTCCATTGTCACACCAGTTTGATCCTATTCTGTCACATCTTATCCTCTTGCTCTTCACATACTTGCAGAATGCTTTGGGGTTTTCCTTAATCCTGTCCGCCAAGGCCTTCTCATGGCCCCTTCTAGCTCTCCTGATTTCATTCTTAAGCTCCTTCCTGCTAGCCTTATAATCTTCCAGATTCATATCATTAACTCGTTTTTTGAACCTTTCATAAGCTCTTCTTTTCTTCTTGACTTGATTTACAACGGCCTTTGTGCACCATGGATCTTGTACCCTATCATCCTTTCCATGTCTCATTGGAACGTACCTACTCAGAACCCCATGCAAATATCCCCTGAACATTTTCTACGTTTGTTCGGTACGTTTCCCTGAGAAAATCTGTTTCCAATTTATGCTTACAAGTTCCAGCCTGATAGCCTCATAGTTCTCCTTTCTCCAATTAAAGGTTTCCCTAACTTGTCTGTTTCTATCCCTCTCTAATGCTATGGTAAAAGAGATAGAATTGTGATCACTATCTCCAAAATGCTCTCCCACTGAGAGACCTGACACCAGGCCAGGTTCATTTCCCAATAGCAGATCAAGTACAGCCTCTCCTCTTGTAGGCTTATCTACATATTGCGTCAAGAAACCATCCTGAAAACACCTAACAAATTCCACCCCATCTAAACTCCTCACTCTAGAGAGCTGTCAATCAATATTTGGGAAGTTAGAATCTCACACCTCAACAACCCTGTTATTATTACTCCTTTCCAGAATCTGTCTCCCTTTCTGCTCCTCGATGTCCCTATTACTGTTGGGTGGTCTATACAAAACACCCAGTAGAATTATTGACCCCTTCCTGTTTCTAACTTCCACCCACAGAGACGCCGTAGACAACCCCTCCATGACGTCCTCCTTTTCTGTAGCCGTGACACTATCTCTGATCAACAGTGCCAGGTCCCCACCTCTTTTGCCTCCCTCACTGTCCTTTCTGAAACAATTAAAGCCTGGCATCTGAAGTAGCCGTTCCTGCCCCTGAGCCATCCTAGTCTCTCTAATGACCACCACATCATAGATCCAAGAGCTGATCCACACTCGAAGCTCATCCGCTTTATTCATCATACTCCTTACATTAAAATAGACACATCTCAAACCATCGGACTGAATGTGTCCCTTCTCTTTCTCCTGCCTATCCTCCCTTTTGCATTTTCTCCAAATTTTCTCTATTTGTGAGCCAACCTTCCTCTCCTCCGTCATATCAGTTCATTTCCCACCCCCAGCAATTCTATTTAAACTCTCCGCAACAGCCTTAGCAAACCTTCCTGCCAGGATATTGGTCCCCCTGGGATTCAAGTGCAACCCGTCATTTTTGCACAGGTCATACCTGCCCCAAAAGAGGTCCTAATGATCCAGAAATCTGAATCGCTCCCTCCTGCTCCAATCCCTCAGCCACACGTTTATTCTTAACCTCATCCTATTCCTATTCTCACTGTCTTGTTGCACAGGCAGTAATCCCGAGATTACTACCTGTGCGTTCCTGTTTCTCAACTTACATCCTAACTCCCTGTAGTCTGTTTTCAGGACCTCTTCCCTTTTCCTACCTATGTCATTGGTACCAATATGTACCACGACCTCTGGCTGTTCTCACTCCCACTGCAGGCTATCTTGGACGTGATCTGAAAATCACAGACCCTGGCACCTGCGAGGCAAACTACTATCTGAGCTTCTTTACTGCGTCCACAGAATCATCTGTCTGACCCCCTAACTATAGTCCTCTATCTCTGCTGCCTTCCTCTTCCTTTCCCCACCCTTCTGAACCACAGGGCCAGACTCTGTGCCAGAGGTGTAGCTGTTGTTGCTCCCTCTCCAGCCGTACTCGAACAGGATAACTTATTGGCAAGGGGTACAGCCACAGGGGTACTCTCTAGAACGTGCTTCTTGCCCTTCCCTCTCCTGACTGTGGCCCACTTCTTCAGTCTCCCGTGGCCCCGGTGTGACCACCTGCCAGTAACTCCTCTCTATCACCTCCTCACTCTCCCTGACCAGATGAAGGTCATCGAGCTGCATCTCCAGTTCCCTAACTCGGTCCCTAAGGAGCTGCAGCTCGACACACCGGGTGCAGATGTTGCCGTCCAGGAGGCTGGGAGTCTCCAGGATCTCCCACATCTGACACCGAGCACAGAAGACCAGCCTCACACACATACTCTCTGTCTGTATTGTAAACAGATAACCTACCTCGCCTCGACCCTTTATCGCCGAAGCCCCGTTGAGCCAAAGCCTTCCTACTCTGTCTCCCGCTCCTCTGACGCTCGCTCTGTAAATCTGTCTTCCTTTTAAACTCTTCTCGCTGTTCTCACTGGCCGACTTGCGCAGTCGTGCTGAAGAAAAACAAATCAGTAATTGTGTTACTGATAAACACTGGGGATTTGTACCGTCTCCTGTCTCTCTGTGTCCATCACCCTCACTCTCTCTCATCTCCAGGCTGAACAGTGTCGGTCTCACAGATTCTGGTGCCGAGGATCTCGCCTCCGCTCTCAGTACAAACCCATCACTGACGGAGCTGAGCCTGAGTGAGAATAAACTGGGAGATTCAGGAGTGAAATTGGTGTCTGCGTCTCTGAGGAACCCGGAGTGGAAAATACAGAAATTGCTGTAAGTACCAGACTGTGGGAGATTGTGTTTACAGTCACTGGGTGTCTGACACTGAACGTTAATGTGATCAGTAATTGTGTTACTGATAAACACTGAGGATGTGTACCGTCTCCTGTCTCTGTGTCCTTCACCCTCACTCTCTCTCATCTCCAGGCTGAGGAATGTCGGTCTCACAGATTCTGGTGCCGAGGATCTCGCCTCCGCTCTCAGTACAAACCCATCACTGACGGAGCTGAACCTGAGTGGTAATAAACTGGGGAATTCAGGAGTGAAACTGGTGTCTGCGGCTCTGAGGAACCCGGAGTGTAAAATACAGAAACTGGGGTAAGTACCAGACTGTCGGAGATTGTGTTTACAGTCACTGGGTGTCTGACACTGAACATTACTGTGATCAGTAATTGTGTTACTGATAAACACTGAGGATGTGTACCGTCTCCTGTCTCTCTGTGTCCTTCACCCTCACTCTCTCTCATCTCCAGGCTGTGGGATGTCGGTCTCCTAGATTCTGGTGCCGAGGATCTCGCCTCCGCTCTCAGTACAAACCCATCACTGACGGAGTTGGACCTGAGTGGTAATAAACTGGGAGATTCAGGAGTGAAACTGGTGTCTGCGGCTCTGAGGAACCCGGAGTGTAAAATACAGAAACTGGGGTAAGTACCAGACTGTGGGAGATTGTGTTTACAGTCACTGGGTGTCTGACACTGAACATTAATGTGATCAGTAATTGTGTTACTGATAAACACTGGGGATTTGTACCGTCTCCTGTCTCTCTGTGTCCTTCACCCTCACTCTCTCTCATCTCCAGGCTGTTCCGTGTCGGTCTCACAGATTCTGGTGCCGAGGATCTCGTCTCCGCTCTCAGTACACACCCATCACTGATGGAGCTGAACCTGGGATCAAACTCTCTGACAGACCGATCTGTCCCCGCTCTCCGCCGCCTCATACAGACCCTCCCGAGTCTGGAGCGGATCCAGTGAGTGTTTGTGTTAATGATCAATGTGATAAAATATCAGCGGATCCGCGGTTTTTCCGGTTATATTTGTCTGTGAGTGTTGTTGAAACATTAACCCCGGTCCCCTGTTACTGATACTGTTGTGTCATCTGTTTATTTCATCTTTATTTTCCCATCCATTTCAGGCTGCGGGACAATCGGTTCAGTCGGACCGGGGGGAAGGAACTGAGATCTCTGCAGGAACTCAGACCCGGACTGACAGTGATCTGTGAACATCTGAATGTGTGAACATCCCCGCCCGCGGGATGGGGACATTTGGCCGACTCCCCGCCCTCCCCTTTAACTCCCGACCTTACCTTTAATGGCCGCGCGCCCGGGGTGATTCCCAACAATTTAAAAGGAACCGGCTCTGGTCTCGCGCTGTGCGTCGCTCGGAACGGTCCCGCCGTGACGTATTTCCGCCTGTTGTCCGGCGGGACAGCTTCCGCCGGATGTGCGTTGTTGGAGACTCCCACGTGACACCCCGGGGAATTTCCCAGACCGGAAGAGCCCGGGGGCCGGGGCTCAGTCTGGGACACCGGTGTCCCGGGGTGGGGGGGATGATCCCGGGAGAGAATCCTTTTGCTCCCTTTGTTGAGGGCGGTGCATTCGGCAGCCTGGCCGATATAATGATGTTAAATTGACAAATCCCTCGGCAGTGACCCTGGATCTGCAGCGATGCCGGACACGGCCCTGAAGTGTGATTTTATAATCATCAGTTCCCAGATGCAGAGTGACGGTGAAAGACGGGACTGATTATTCAACCGGTCACTTCTTGTCGCTGGTCAGTTAATTGTGTGTGACTGTGAGTGAGTCGGGAGCAGCTTATTTATTCCCGCACGTCAGAAGCTCATACATTGTTTAATTTACATTTGTCATGATGAAATCAATAAACCGCTGTAACTTCCTGTCCTGCTGCCGGACTCGAGTTTTATTTGAGGTTTCTGCTGCCCCCCGCAGCCTGTGCACTGCAACAGTGGGTCGGAGCTCCTCACACTGACACAGCAGCGTCTCAGCTCCAGGCTGAGGCAGGTCGGACTGGCAGAGTCTGGGTGTTCAGGATCTCATCTCCACCCAACCCCCTTTCTGGCTAACTAACGCGCTCCTGCTCCCCGCAGACAGATAAAATCGACGTGAGTCCACTGAGGTCCGAAGTACGAGAGGGATGGGGAATGGAAAACCGGCGTCACCACAGAGTGAATTTCCCTCCACTCCGTCCCGTCACACACACACCCGGGGTCAGACACAGAGTGAATCTCCCTCCACACCGTCCCATCACACACTCCCGGGGTCAGACACAGAGTGAATCTCCCTCCACACCGTCCCATCACACACTCCCGGGGTCAGACACAGAGTGAATTTCCCTCCACTCCGTCACGTCACACACACACCCGGGGTCAGACACAGCGTGAATCTCCCTCCAAATTGTCCCATCATACATTCCCAGATCAGACACAAAGTTAGGCTCAGACACAAAGTTAAGCTCCCTCAACACCGTCCCATCACACACTCCCGGGTTCAGACACAGAGTGAAGCTCCCTCCACACCGTCCCAACACAAACTCCCTGAGTCAGGCACAGAGTGAATCTCCCTCCACACTGTCCCATGACACAGGCCGGGAGTCACACACAGTGTGAAACTCACTCCGCACCGTCCCATCACACACTCCCGGGGTCAGACACAGAGTGACTCTCCCTCCGGCTAAAGACGTTCCTCATCATCTCCGTTTTAAACAATGCATCTCTATCCACACCCGAGGAAATCCGCAGATGCTGGAATTCAAGCAACACACACAAAGTGGAACACAGCAGGTCAGGCAGCGTCTATAGGAAGAAGCACTGTCGACGTTTCTGGCCGAGACCCTTCATCAGGACTAACTGAAAGAAAAGATAGCAAGATATTTGAAAGTAGGAGGGGGAGGGGGAAATGCAAAATGATAGGAGAAGACCGGAGGGGGTGGGGTGAAGCTGAGAGCCGGAAAGTTGATTGGGAAAAGAGATACAGAGCTGGAGAAGGGAAAGAATCAAGGGACGGGAGGCCTAGGGAGAAAGAAAGGGGGAGGGCAGCACCAGATGGAGATGGAGAACAGGCAGAGTGATGGGCAGAGAGAGAACAAAAAGGGGAGGGGGAAGTAAATAAATGAATCAGGGATGGAGCATTTCCGCCTCTGATCTCTCTCTCTTGATCTTACACACACACACACACACACACACACACACACACACACACACACACACACACACACACACACACACACGCACACACACACACACACACACACACGCGCACGCACGCACAAGCACAGAAACTATTCAGAATAACTGAGGGACTGTTCGGAACGTTGCCGTTCAGAATGCCACATATCACAGGTCGATTTCTTGAATTAAGTTGCCCAAAAACGCACATTAAAACAACAGATGATGGGAGTTTGAGGTAAAATTAAAATACTGGAAACTAATAAAGTCTGATAGCAATTGTAGCAAGTGGACATTCAGATTGCAGACACTGGAGAACCTGCTTTTCTGTATCATTCTTTTTATAGTTCATTCCCTGTAACAGTACTTAAAAACAGTATTGAGAAAACTTTGTTCATAGTTGAATGCGAGCGCGGAATGTCGAACCATTTGGATTTGGTTTCAGCAGAGAAGCCGCTCCCCGCTCTGAGGAATGTCTGCGTGTCGGAATCTGCCCTGTGGACAGGCAGCAGCTTGACACAGAAAATCGCGCTGTGAGTCTCACCGAACAGCAAGCCGGCCCCTCCCCCATATGTACTGAATGATCCTTGCCTGATTGTCTGTATGAAGGTGGAAGAAAGCGACCTGAAAATATATCCAGACCGAGACAGAACATTCTAGGATAATTGAGGTGAGACTAATTCAGCTTCTGATATTTATTTCCGATCTTTATTTCCGATTAGCGCGTTATCTGTGTTTTGACATATAACCCTCCTCTGGCGGTGGTGGTAATATTGATCCTGCAGTTTTCATCTGAACTACTGAGCTCGTCGAGATTTAAAAAATACAGTTCTCAGACCAGGGTTTACGATTTCAAAGCACGCGGACTGTTTTGGCAGCAGGAGTTCCGTTTCCAAGTCTTGTCATTTCAGATGAATTCGTGTTGTTTTCTCTTTGCGAATGTGTTCATTGTGGGCGTTTCAAGCTGATTTCCTCAATGTCCTGCAGAAGCAAAGTCCTCAATTCTGTTCAGGGCCTCGATACGTAGTAAACAGTGGGGTGGGGTGGGGGAGGGGAATAGGTGACTAGTTACAGAAAGCGGCGGGCGGCACTGCGGAACAAAAGTCATGATCTCACTGTATGGGGCAGCAGTCTGGATGGGCAGAGTGGCCAACTTCTGTGAGTTATTTTCACAAGAAATTCTCTGACCACTGTTATTCTAAACCGATGAGTACAGTCCAAGATGTAAGTTACCTCTCGCAAAACCAAAAACTAACATTGCAGTAATTTTATCATTCAGTTCGCTGACATAGACGTTACGCAAAAATGGACCCAGCGCCGATCCCCGCGGCACCCGACTGCTCACTGGTGATGATCAGTCCATTTTCTACCTCTTACTGGCTTCTCCCGAGAAGCCGATGTCAAAGCCAGTTTAACACATCACCTCGAATGCCAAGCCTCTGAACCTTCTTAACTAATCTCCCATGTGAGACCCTGCCAAATACCTTGCTAAATTGTTCAAAATTATTCAGGAATATTTCAATTCAGTAAATCAACTGTCCTTTCTCCCAGAGCAGGAAGTTGTCACGATCCACTCATTTCAGTTAATTTCCTTTCCCCCGCGTTCCAATGGGCTCCTTGATTGGGGTACCTGATCCTCTTTCGAACCGGCAGCATAGAAACTATGGCTCACATCTACTCGCTGCGGGTGCGTCTCCGGGGTTGTGTGGCAATGCTCGTTCCGGCCGCCAGGAATTTGGACCGTCTTCCAAGACGCCGAGAATAGTGGACTGTAAGTTGCTTCGGTGCCCGGGTTGCTTTGAGAATTCTGTTGCTCCCCTGGCCAGCTGAGTTGTCGGCCGTTTACCGCCACTCTGAATAAAGATACGAATTGTCTGTTGTTGTTTGTTCTTGTCCTCTTGTGTCCAGCTGAGTACTGCAGGCCGTTTTGCTGCTACCTCCGAGCCAAGATAGTTGTTTGGTTTTGTCGTCCCGTGTCCAAGTCCAAGTCCAGGCTCCGTGTCTACAACCATTCCTTGTGGGTAAGACAGTTCTGGATCCACAAACCACAAAGCAATGTCCCCTTGGACCCATTGCCCTCTTACTTTCTCAATTACCCTTGCATGGGGTACCTTATCAACTGCCTCACTGAAATCCATATACACTACATCTACCGCTTTACCTTCGCCAATGTGTTTAGTCATATTCTCAAAAAATTCAGTCAGGCTCGTAAGGCACGACTTGCCTTTGACAAAGCCATGCTGACTATTCCTAATCATATTATGCCTCTCCAGATGTTCATAAATCCTGCTTCTCAGGATCTTCTGCATCAACTTACCAACCACAGAATTAAGACTCGCTGGCCTATAATTTCCTGGGCTATCTCAATTCCCTTTTTTGAATGAGGGAACAACATCCGCAACCCTCCAATCATACTTTTGTTATCCTACTTTATATTATTGTCTAGTCTGCCCTCATAGTTCATCTTTTCTATTTTTATAGCTGTTTTTAGTTGCCTTTTGTTGGATTTTAAAAGCTTTCCAATCATCCATCTTCCTACTCAGCTTGCTTCCTTATTTGCCCTTTCCTTGGCTTTTATGCAGTTTTTAACTTCCTTTGTCAGCCATGGTTGCCTACGCCTGCCATTTGAGAATTTGCTCCTTTGTAGGGAATAATAATCCTGCGCCTTCTGAACTATTCTCAGAAGCCTCAGCCATTTCTTCTCTGCCGTCATCCTGTCAGTATCCTCCTCGAGTCCAGCTGGGCAAGCTCCCCTCTCATGCCTCAGTAATTCCCTTTGTTCCAGTACGACGCTGATACATGCGAGTTATGCTTCACCCTCTCCAACTGCAGTATGAATTCGATCATATTATGCCCACAGCCTCCTAAGGGTTAATTTACGTTAAGCTTCCTAGTAATATCCGGATTATTACTCAAGACCCAGTCTAAGATAGCCTTTCCCCGAGTGGGCTCAAGCACAAGCTGCTCTAAAGAGCCATCTCGTAGCCATTCAATAAATTCGCTCTTACCGATAGAGACACACCACAGCCTGTGCCTTCCTGTCTGTTCTTTCGAAAAAAAATGTTTATCCTTTGATATTTATCTTCCAACTACGGGCTTCTTTAAGCCACGAATGTCTCCCAACAGCTCTAATAAATATGCCCACGAGAATGTAGGCCCCCCTCGGGTTTGGTACAGGTCCCACCTGTGCAATTGTGAAATTACCATGTACAACAGCAGTATTTGATTGATTTTCTGGCCATTAAAAGCTGCAATGATATACTGACACTCGAGTGTATTGTTGTGCAGCCTCTGCTGAGAACAAGCCCTCTTGAAGCGACATGTCCCAACGTAGCATTTCTGTGAGTCCTAATGAGCAAATACCAACCAGTAATTTACATTTATATACGTCAGGTATCGTTAGGTATTTTCTATGAATTGAATTGTCAGATTCTTTGACCCTGTGATTAAGGAGAAGTGGGAATTGGAAGGAAGCTCTGTTCCCATTTCAACGTGTACAAAGGGAACGGGATATACCTTGCAGGCAGGTCTGCTGGAGTTGCTGGTGTCTGTTTAAACTCGGCTGATATGAGGGATGGAAGCTGCGTGTTAGGTCAAGTGATGGAGCAGTTGATATAAGTGTAGACATAACATTCAGAGAGACTGTGTCAGGATAAGCTGTGGACAGGGCATCATGTAGTCAATTGGATGCTTTGAAATGTGCTTACGTCAACACAATAAGTATGAAGAATAGCAGTAACTTAGTACAATGTTCAGTAGATAGATGATACATGTTTACACCGTATTTTATGAGTAAAAGTCGGAAACAGTAAGGAAATAATCACACTGGGAGTGTTCTATCGCAACTCTCCACCCCAGTGTTCACCGGGACAAGGAGTAGCAGACACAGATTCAGTGTAGGTGAATGTCAGAAACAGGAAACGTGTAACACACACAAAATGCTGGAGGAACTCAGCAAGTCATGCAGCAACGATTGCAAAAAAAGTAGTTGACGTTTCAGACCGAATCCCTTCAACAGGATTAGTGTAACGGCAGGAAAGGTGTAATCGCCCTGGAAGTATTCGGTAGCCTCTCCTCCCACTAATGGCATTAGGACAATGAGGAGATGAGAAGCTGGTACCTTCTGGAAAGGTGAAAATATAACTTGATTGTTATAGTTGACGATTTCAATTTCCCTAGTGTGATTCCCACCTCTTTATTAAAAAATGCTTCAGGAAACTGGGCAGCACGCAATGCGAGTCCCGGAAGAATTCCTGACATACTATGTGGATGGGCCAGCTGGATGAGATGCCGTAGTGTGCCTAGCACTAGGCAGTGAACTTGATTAGGCGCCAGGCCTCTAGGTGGGCTTCCTTTTTGGAGGTGGAGCACAAAACTAGAGAATAAGATTTATGGTGAGAGGGGAATATTTAAAAGGTATGTGATCCACCACTTTTTCAAGCAGAGCTTGTACAATATGTGTAGTGAGCTGCCAGAGGAATAACAGAGGGACATTATTTAATGCAGTATTATTCAAGAAGCAGTTTAGATTGGTGCATAGAGGCTCGGGGCCCGGAGCGATTTGGGACTATCACGGGAAATTTGGAGCATCATGGTGGTCACTGTGGTCAGCATAGTCCCACTGGGCAGAAGGGACTGTATGCATGGTCTGTGACTCTATCATTGGGATGCAACAGATATCAGTGGACAGGCATGAAGCCATGGTTTAGACGTTGATAGTAATGGGGAATGTTTGCTCCCTACGACGACTGCTGCTCCGATACAGAGGATGAAAATACTGTCATGTTTGCAAAGTAATCGTGCTATCGCTGACTCACCAATAAGAGACAATCGGACTCGGTGTCTGCTTGTTGTGTGTAATTCAGAATGTCACCAGCAGGTGGGGCTTGCCTCCAGCTGGACCAAAGTTTAAGGAGGCGGGGCCCTGAGGGAAGATACAGGTAGGTGAGAAGAGGCAAAAAGCCAGTGACGGGAATAGAGCGAAATTTGTTTACCCGGAGGAGGAATTAACCATGCATTCATGTTGGAGGCTACCAAAGAATACAAGGTGGAATCGCAAACAAGAGAAAATCTGCAGATAACACACATAAAATGCTGGTGGAACACTGCAGGCCAGTCAGCATCTATAGGGGGAAGCACTGTCGACGTTTCGGTCCGAGACCCTTCGTCAGGACTGTGTCTGCTGTGTTCCACCAGCATTTTGTGTGTGTTGTTTGAATTTCCAACATCTGCAGATTTCCTCGTGTTTGCTCATTAAAATTTGCAGATGCTGAACATCAGTAATATACATAAAATGCTGGAGGAACCCAGACAGGCCAGACGGCATCAGGGAAAAGAGTAAACAGTCGGCGTTTCGAAACCTAGAGTCATGTTGAAGGAGCTTGTGCAGGGGTGTCAAACTCATTTTAGGTCACGGGCGGGATTGAGCAAAATGCAGCTTCATGCGGACCGGATCAGTCGGACGCGTGCGAACGCAGCTTTCGTTGCCTCCGTTTTTTCAGCCTGCTCTCATGTGTCTCCGTCTCTGCTATAACTACAAAGTGTTTCACTTTACAAATTCCGTTTCTTATGAAGAAGACTGCCGAGCAAGACAGCCGAATAAACACTAAAACCCCTGAAAACCTGGTACCTGAATAAACTGAATTAGCCATATCATACGCCATAGGCGCTTCGATTACTGGGGCCAGCATGAATAGTAATTAGATATTATCTCGCGGGCCAAAGATAATTCCACCGCGGGCCGGATTTGGCCCGCGGGCCTTGAGTTTGACATATATGTGTTGGAGTAATCATCAGATCAGTGAACAATGGCCATTGGTTTAATGGCCGTCAATCACAGGAATGGCCGTGTTTTTCGGTGCCTTTGACTTGGACCTTGTTCCTAACTGCAACAGTCGCTGTGTCAGAGCTTCACAGCCTCTTTCTGTTGAGGGCCAGGAGAGGAAGAGGGGTACATCTGTGGCATTCTGCCCACCCCATTCCCCTTCCTGCCACCGTGAGTTACTATCATCACTCTCTCCTGCAAGACTCTTGTCATTCCCGCCACGCCAGCCATCCGGATTTCTTGTCTCTCTCCACTGTCGGCCTCATTTCAAACCACCCCTCCCTCTGCGATTCACTTCCGCAACCCCCTCCACTGGTGAGATCTCTTTTTCTCAATCTTCTCCCTCCTGTGGGGATCTCTCTTCCCCATCAAACCCTCCTGCGGAATGCCTGTAGTCCATCCCTCTCCTGTGTGAATTATCCCACTAACTCCTTTGGATTATATCCCACCCATACTCCACCTTCTATAGGACTTCCTCGCATCCATCCCCCTAGTCCCCTCTGACACTCTCATGTCAGAAATATTTCCCTCCGTCGGCGAGTCAGTTTACCGAGCACACTGGAGCTGGGGTGTGAGGGGCATTGACAGCCTGACACTTCCGGAAGGTTTGATGCTTCGTGAATTTTACTTTATTTTATTGTAAAGATAAGGAAGAGGAACAGGACCTACGGACCCAACAATTTCTTCCTATCCAATTACACCAATATGACCAATTAACCTACGGAACCGTACACCTATGGGAAGTGGGAGGAAACTGGAGCACCCGGGGAAAACACACACAGTCACGGGCAGAATGGAAAAACAGACAGTCTCGGGAATGGAACCCGGTCGTTGGTGCTTTGACAGCAGAATGCTCACTGCTACACTACAGTACAGATCCTAAATTACCCATGGCAGAGAAACTCCTCCGGACCCAGGGTTTGAATCGCTTTGTTTATGTTTGTTTAGACTTGGCTGGAATGACGAGATTGATTCAGAGTGGAACCCGAGTCTGCGGCTCTGAGGAATCCGGAGTGTAAAATACAGAAACTGCGGTAAGTACCAGACTGTGGGAGATTGTGCTTACAGTCACTGAGTGTCTGACACTGAACATCAATGTGATCAGTAATTGTTTTACTGATGAACACTGGGGATTTGTACCGCTTTTGAGCAGCGTCCAATCTGAATCCGCAGTGTCCGCTGAATCCGAAGACGTCGCCCAATCAGGTTCGCCGACTGAGTACGTAAAGCATCGGCGCGCGGCAGGGAAGCTGGGAATTGTACAGAATAGTCGGTTTGCCCCTGAACTTGGTGGGAGCGGGGGGAATAAATCCCCAGCAAGGAATAAATCCTTGGTCGTTGATTCACAAAAGTCCATGGGTTGATTACACAAAGATCCGAAGTAAATATCAGAAGTTGTATTATCCACTCCTAAATTCCCCAAGTATGTTCTTGGATCCGTTTTGAAGTCTTTGAAACTGCCCTGGCCACTGCACCAAACGCTCCCTCTCGCCAGTCTCGCGATTGATTCGGAAGGTTCGGGTTGTTGTTCTGAGAGACTCGGAGCTCAGGTCTGTGTGACAGCAGCGGCCTGTCCGCCCACATTCCTCAGGACAGGGAGCGGCCTGTCTGCTGAAATCAAATCCTACCGGTTCGACGACTCACTCTCACTCAGGTGTGAACAATGCCACTTTAATATTGTGTTTAACCATTTCTGCTGCAGGGAAGAGTGATAGGATCATTAACGTGATTCAAAGAAAACTACCTGGGGTCTTCAACTCCCAACTTTACCAGTTACTCTACCCCGTTCGCAGCGAGTTTCCTGCATTTTATTTTCACTCCTGACTTGCGTCATCTGCATTATTTTAAAATATTTTTAAATATAAAAAAAGCAAATTTTAGAAAAATTGAGTTGTGAGGAAAGATCAAATAGGTTCGAACTTTATTCCTTTGAACGAAGAGAATCGAGAGGAGATATAACAGAGGTAGAGAAAATTATGAGGGGGATTGAGAGGGTAAACGCAATCAGTCGTTTTCCACTGAGGTTGTGTGGAGCTACAGCCAGAGGTCATGGGTGAAGGGTTGAAAATGAAAAGTTTCAGAGGATCATGAGGGGAAACATCTTCACTCAGAAGGTCCAGAGAGTGCGGAACCTGCTGCTGGCTACACATGTTACAAGCCAGTTCGATTTCACCCATTAAGAGATAGTCTGGGTGGGAGGGGTGTGGAGGGGTGTGGAGGGCTTTGGCCCCGGTACAGCTCGAAGGGATTAGGCAGTTTAAATGACTCAGCCGAAAGGCCTGTTTTTGTGTTGTATGTTTCTGTTTCACCTTGATCTCTGATGCATAACAGAGACAACGGGTTAACTAAACAGGGATCAGAAATAATTATCAGAATTTTAATTTTTCACAGCTTAATTCCCCAAGAATATTCTAACAAGGAGGATATGTTATGAAGACTTTTCAAGCTGCTCCTTCTCTCTGCCCCACGCGCTGATCTTTCGTAATCATGGTAACACACAAAATGCTGGAGGAACCCAGCAGGACCGGCAGCATCAATGGAACGGAGAAATAAGTCGAGCTTTCGGGCCCAGACACTTCAGTGGAGCTGGAAAGGAAGGGTAAAGAAGGCAGACCATGGATGCGGGTTGTTGTTCTGTGAAACTCGGAGCTCAGGGTCTGTGTGGAAGCATCGGCTGGACTCCACATTCCTCGGAACAGGGAACGGCCTTTCTGCTGGAATCAAATCCGACCGGTTCGACAATTCACTGTCATTCAGGTGTGAAATAACTCACTTTTATAATGTATTTAACAATTTCTGCTGCGGGGAAGACCGATAGAAACATTAATGTGTCTTTAAGAAATTTACCTGGGGTCTCGAACCAGCAACAATACCCGTTACAGTGCTGCGAGTTTCCAGCATTTTATGTTCCCCTCGGACTCGCATCAGCTGCAATTATTCTACAAGTATTTTCAGGATTCCTTCAAATAATTCCTAACCGCAACATTAACTTGGCTGTGTTCCCAGTTACGGCTGCCAGCAATTTTTAAATGTTTCCTGTAACCGCGAGGGTGAGGGGAGGGGGGGAGGGAGAGGCGGATGGAAAGGAGGAGAGTGCGGGTTGAAGGGGTGAGCAGGCGGAGGAGGGGCATGATGAGTGTGTGTAAGTTGGAAAGGGGGAAGATGAAGTTGCGTCAGGAGCAGGAAGAGTGGGAGAGAGTTAAAGAGATGGGAGACATGGAGAGGGTGAGAGAGAAGGGAGAGACAGAGGAAGAGGGGACAGTGAAACAGATGGAGGGAAAGGGGAGAGAAAGGAAGGGGCAGATAGAGGGCGGAGAGAGAGGGAGAGTTTGAGAGAAAGGGTATGAGGCATCGGGAGAGGGTAACTGAGAGGGGTATCGAGCGCGTCTGGGAGAGATGATAAAGAGTTGGAAAGAGGGTGAGTCACGGGTAAGGAGGGGAATAGGATCAGAGAGAGAAGGGTGGGAAAAGGGGAGAAGGGAGAGAGTGACGGGAGAGGGTTCAGCAGAATGTGAGAGACGATGATGGAGAGGGGTGCGAGGAGGGTTAGGTGAGGGAGAGGAAGGGGTGTGCACGAGGAGGCGTGGGAGGGCTGAGAGGGAAGTGCAGTGAGCAAGAAGGGTAAGTGACCGGGAAGCATACAGGAGAGGAATGAGTGAGGTGGGCGCCACGGAGAGAGGGGTGTGGAGGGGTACTCTTTGCATCTTGTGATCACAATGGCACCGCATTCAAAGAAAATATGGAAAAGCGTATCTGCACGGGTTGCGATTAAAATTTGGAAAGGACTGTTGATGGTATCAGAAATGACCTGGCCACTGTGGAATGGATCAGGCTGTTTTCTGGCAAAGGCATTCTAATAAGCGGGGGACCTTCAAGGGAGACATTTTGCGAGTATAAAGTTGTTAATGTGCCTATCAGAATAAAAGGCAAGGATAACTGGTTGAGGGAACCTTGTTTTATTTTTGAGAGATGTTGAGGCTCTGGTTACATAAAAGGAGTTCCTTCGTAGTTTAAGGGTGGCTGGTACTTACTGAGTATATGAAATGCAAGGTAGAACTTAAAAAAAAATCAAGTTTACTAAATGAATGCTTTGGGTGAAGGTTAGTACTAACGGATTATGCAGATTAGAACAAAAGGATTGCAAGGAATATCATTGGTCCCCTGGAAGATCAGAACAGTAAACCATACATGGAGCCAAAGGAGATGCGGAAATGACGAGATGGAAGCGATGGATATTCTGCATCTGTAATTCCGCAGGAGATGGATACAGAGTCTGTATAAGTACCGAGATCCTGGATCCTCTGTGGATTAGAGAGGATCCTCTGTTTCAGAAAAAAAGTCTAAAACTCTATAACATTCTCATAATGTTATAGGCAGGAGAGTCTGATATCAGTAGTGGGAAAGATTTTGGGAGCTATTCTAAGCGATAGGATATATGAATTATTTGATCGACATTGACTGATTATGGATAGTCAGCATGGCGTCGTACGTGGTTGGTCCCATCTCAGCAATCTTATAGATATTTGTGACGGTGTTACCACGAAAGTTGATGAAGACAAGGCAGTGGATATAGTCTTTATGGACTTTAGAAGAGAATTGCCAAGGTCTGGCATGGGAGGATAGTCAAGAAGGTTCAGACACTCGGCATTCAATAAACTGGATAAGACATTGCCCTGGTGGTAGAAACTAGAAAGTAGATAGTTACCACTCTGACTGGAGGCCTGAGACTAGTGAAAAGCTGCAGAGATCAGCGCCGGCTCGGTTGCTCTTTGTCATCGAAAGCAACAATCTACATGATAATGTCGTTAACTGGATCAGCAAAGTTGCAGAGAGCGACAAGATTAGGGGTGCAGTGGATAGTGAGGAAGGTTATCATGACTTGCAGCGGGAATTGGACCAGCTGCAAAAATGGGCTAAAAAACCCAAAAGTAATCTAACGCAGTGCGAGGTTTTGCACTTCAGCAAGACCAGCCAGGGTAGGACTGAAGCAGTGAACGATAGCGTACTGAGGAGTGTAGAAGAACGAAGGGGTCTGCGGTTACAGGTCCATAATTCATTGAATGTAGCGTGACAGTTCGATAGGGTCGTAAAGAAAACATTTTCAAACATTCGCCTTCATAAATCTATGTATTGAGTACAGGAGATGGGATGTTATGTTGAACTTTTATTAGACTTTGGAGTACAGTGTGAAGGATTAGTCACCGACCTGCAGTAAAGATGTGAATAAGGTTGTAGAATACTAAAACAATTTACAAGAATGTTGCCGGCTCTGGATGACCTGAGGTATAAGGACAGATTTAATAGGTTAGAAAATTGAGAGGGGATTTGATCGAGGTATACAAAATTATGAGGCATATAGGGCAAGTTTAAACAATCGTTTTCCACTGATGGTGAGTGGGACTGCAACCAAAGGTCATGGGTGAAGAGTGAAAGATGAAAAGTTTAAGAGGAACATGAGTGGAAACTTCTTCACTCAGTGGGTCGTGGAATGAGCGGCCAGCAAATGTAGTGCATGAGAACACCGTGTCACTGTTTAACTGATCGATTGGATGGTAGGTGTATGGTGGGTTATGGCCCCAGCGCAGGTCGGTGGGATTAATAATTTGGATGGTAGGTGTATGGTGGACTATGGTCCCGGCGCAGGTCGATGGGATTAATCATTTGGATGGTAGGGGTATTGTGGACTATGGCCCCAGCGCAGGTCGGTGGGATTAATAATTTGGATGGTAGGTGTATTGTGGACTATGGCCCCGGCGCAGGTCGGTGGGATTAATCATTTGGACGGTAGGGGTATGGTGGGCTGTGGTCCCAGCGCAGGTCGGTGGGATTAATAATTTGGATGGTAGGGGTATGGTGGACTATGGCCCCGGCGCAGGTCGGTGGGATTAATAATTTGGATGGTAGGTGTATGGTGGACTATGGCCCCGGCGCAGGTCGGTGGGATTAATAATTTGGATGGTAGGAGTATGGTGGACTATGGCCCCGGCGCAGGTCGGTGGGATTAATAATTTGGATGGTAGGGGTATGGTGGACTATGGCCCCGGCGCAGGTCGGTGGGATTAATAATTTGGATGGTAGGGGTATGGTGGACTATGGCCCCGGCGCAGGTCGGTGGGATTAATAATTTGGATGGTAGGTGTATGGTGGACTATGGCCCTGGCGCAGGTCGGTGGGATTAATAATTTGGATGGTAGGGGTATGGTGGACTATGGCCCCGGCGCAGGTCGGTGGGATTAATAATTTCGATGGTAGGTGTACGGTGGACTATGGCCCCTTCGCAGGTCGGTGGGATGAATAATTTGGATGGTAGGGGTATGGTGGACTATGGCCCCTTCTCAGGTCGGTGGGATTAATAATTTGGATGGTAGGGGTGTGGTGGACTATGGCCCCGGCGCAGGTCGGTGGGATTAATAATTTGGATGGTAGGGGTATGGTGGACTATGGCCCCGGCGCAGGTCGGTGGGATTAATAATTTGGATGGTAGGTGTATGGTGGACTATGGCCCCAGCGCAGGTCGGTGGGATTAATAATTTGGATGGTAGGTGTATGGTGGACTATGGCCCCAGTGCAGGTCGGTGGGATTAATAATTTGGATGGTAGGTGTATGGTATACTATGGCCCCGGCGCAGGTCGGTGGGATTAATAATTTGGATGGTAGGTGTATGGTGGACTATGGCCCCGGCGCAGGTCGGTGGGATTAATAATTTGGATGGTAGGTGTATGGTGGACTATGGCCCCGGCGCAGGCCGATGAGATTAGGCGGTTTAAATTCCTCGGCCGAAAGACCTGTTCCTGTGCTGTACTTTTCCATGTCTCCATTACTCCTTGATCTCCGATCCATAATACAGACAAGGGGCTGATTAAATGATTGTCCAAAATAAATATCAGAAATTGAATTATTCACACTTTATCTCGCCGCCCAAATAAAATCCAACAGCATGGATGTGTTTTGAAGTAGTTTCACACTGCCTTGTCCACTGCCCCACAGGCTTCCACTCGCCGATCTTTCGTAACCATAGTAACACAGAAAATGCTGCAGGAACTCAGCAGGTCTGGCAGCATCTGTGGAAGTGAATCATCAATCGATGTTTCGGAATGAGGAAGAGGCCAGATCATTGTCCGTGCACATTCCTCAGAACAGGGAGAGGCTCTCTGCTGAAATCAAATCGGACCAGTTTGACAATTCACCCTCATGCGGGTGTGAAACAAAGTCACTTCAATAATGCATTTAACCATTTCTGCTGCAGGATAATGCGATTAAAAGCTGAAACATGATTTATAGTAAATTGCGGGGGTCGTGAACCCCCCACGTTACCAGTTACAGTTGCTGCCCCGTTTACTGGAGTTTACTGCACTTTATGTTCAGCTGAGACTGACATAATCTGCTGATGTTTTAGAAGCTATTTTTCATGATGCCTTTAAATAATTCAACCTTTGGCATTCCCAACCTCGACGTTCCACAATGTAAACAACTGTATCAAGTATCTGGAAACTGGTTCATACCCAGTCACAGTTACCAGTAAACTTTTAAATGGGGCTGATTTACGGGTGAGAGTGAGGGGAAGGGGCTCTGTGATGTGCATGGTCAGGGGGTGAGCAGGGCAGGGGAAGGGTAGGGTGTGGGGGTGGAAGTTGGAGAGGGGAAAGCTGAAGATGTGTTTCACTATTTGGGGCAGGTAGAGGGAGGGAGAAGGGGAGCGAGAGAGCGAGCTAGGGAGAGAGATGGAGAGAGAGGAGAGAGTGAGAGGTGAGGAGAGAGAGAGAGCGGAGACAGCGAGGGGATAGAGGGTGAGTTAGAGGAGGAGATTGTGAGAGCAAGGGTCTGGAGGATAGTGAGAGGGTGAGTAAGAGGGGTAGAGAGTGTGTGAGTGGGATAGAGAGAGATTGGTGGACTAAAACGGGGAGAGGGGAGGGAGTAAGGAGTGGGGAGAGTGAGGAATCTAAAGGTTAAGTACGATATTATAATGTCCTGATGGTGATATGACTGATATTTCAGTGTAATAATCACTGAAGGACAGGCAGATGAGCTACTGTAGTCATTAGACTTGTTTACAGGACGGCAGGCCTGGCAGCTCAGAATTTCGGCGTTCCGGTGTTTTAGACGCAAGAATCCGGGCGGGATTAAAGGGGGGTTGCGGCGTTACTAGTCAGGGAAAATGTCCTGTCATTGCTCAGTCAGGACAGACTGGATAACTCGTCCACAGAGAACACAGAACAGCTCATCACAGGAACAGACCACGTGGCCCACAATGTAGCGTCGAAGCACCTAAGAAGCAAATCAAAGCACACAGACTCTAATCCCTCCTGCCGACACCACGTCCATATCCCCAGTCTTCCAAACGTTTGTTCCTATCCAAACGTCTCTTAAAAACCTCTAATATCTCTGCCTCTCCCTTCATACCAGGCAGAACATTCTCTGAACACGACTCTGAATGAAGAAGACTACCCCTCTCATCCCCCTTGAAGGCACCCCCCTCCTGCCCTCAATACATGCCCTCTGGTATCAGACATTGCAACCCCGGGAAACAGATAACCCCTGTCCACTCCATTTAAGCCTCTTATAATGTTTTAAAACTCTATCAGAACTCTGCTCAGCTTTGTTGCTCCAGTGAACAACCCATTTATCCAGCTTCTCATGATAACTCATATCCTCTGTACAGGGCAGCATCCTTGTAAGCCTGTTCTGCACCCTCTCCAAAGCCTCGACATCCATTCTATTGTGGAGTGACCAGAAATGTACCAGTTCTCCAGATTTGGCCTCACTAGAGTTTTATAAAGTTGCGATACAGTCTCCTAACTTTTCAGCTCAATGCTCCGACTAATATAGGCAACCATTCCATAAGACTCCTTAACCACCTTATCCACCTGTGTAGCCACTTTCATTGAGTTATGAATTTGGATCACAGATCTCTCTGCTCAGCAAAACTGTTAAGGATCTTGTTCCTAACAGTATACTGTCTCCTTGCATTTTCCCCTACCGACGTGCAACACCTCATATTTATCTGGGTTAAACCCCGTCTGCTATTTCTCAGCCACATCTGTGACTGTTCTACATCACGTTGTATTTATTGCCAGTCTTCTACACGATCGACAATTCCACCAGTCTTAGTATGATCCACAAATGTACTAACCGACTCCTCTGCATTTTCATGCGGATCATTTATATACAGCACAGACAGCAGAGCTCCCGATGCAGATGCCTGCGGAGCTCCGCTAATTTCAGACCACCAGCTCGAATTAGTCTCTTCAGCCGCTACCGCCTGTCGTCTATGCACAAACCAGTTCCGAATTCAAACAGCGAATTCGTAGCGGGACGCGTGCATCCTCCTCTTCTGGATTAGCCTCCCACAAAGGACTGTCAAATGGCTTACTAAAATCCATGTAGACAACATCCAGTACCCCACCCTCATCAACCTCTGTCATCGTCTTGTCAAAACGCTCAATTTGGTAAGACTCGACCCAACAAACACATAGCCAAAATGGCTCTCCGTAATTAGGACATTGTTTCCCAGTACTCAAAATTCCTATCCCGAATAATTTCCTTCAGCAACTTCACTCCACCTGACGTGAGACCCACCGGTCTATAGTTCACAGGATTTTTATTTACTCCTTTCATAAAGAGAGTTGCAAAATTATCGGATTGCCTGTTCTCCGGGACCTCGCCGGTGTCTAGAGAGGACAGAAAGATACTGGGCAAGGGTCCAGCAATCTCATCTCTTGACTCCTTCAATGAAATGGAGTAAACTCTATAAGGCTCTGGGAACCTATCTACCTATCAAACGTTATGGGGAAAAGTCCAGCGAGCAGGTCTGAGGGGTAAAAATAAAGATCAGACACGATTAAATGGCGAAGCGGACGATGGGTCAAATGGCCTAATTCTACTCCTACGTCTTATGGTCTTATAGTCTTAATACTCATAAGAAGCCCAACACCTCATCGTGTGTTTTGTTTGATTCTAAATTCTGAAACTTAAAATAGGTTTTCTTTTCCTTCTTAACTAAATTTATCACTTCGCTGTTCATCTGACCTTCTCTTGTCTTTCCATCCCCGTCCTTTCTTTTTAACCTTTCCTTTCCTTTTCTCATCAATTAACCTTTAAACACCCAGTACATATCTGATGTTTGCTTTCCAGACAATATGTTCCCAATTAACGCTTCTTAGTTCCTGTCCAATACACTGGAAGTTCGTCCTACACTCCCACTGGAACTATGCCTCTCCGTACCCATCACTATCCCGAAAGTTAAGGATTTATTTTCAATGTTCCCTGACTGTTCACCCACTGAAAGGTGAAACTCGTTATCCAAAACCAGATCCAGTATGGCCCATCCTCTCGTTGGACCGTCCACATATTACTTTAAGAAACCTTCCTGTATGCACTTAAGAAATTCTGCCTCAAACTAAACCCCGACACTAAAAAAGGCCCTGTTTATATTAGGGACGTTGAAATCCACCATGACAACAACCCTATGTTTTACACATTTCCTTAAACTGATTACATATCTGTGCCTCAATGTCCCGGTGGCTATTAGGGCGTCTGTAGTACAATAACATCAGATTGATTACACTCTCCCTCTCCCTCAATTCCCCCAAATGGACTCTGTCTGACCCCTCCATTATATCTCCCCTGAGTGCAGCTGTGATATTGTCCCTGATTAGTCGTGCAACTCCCTCCCGCCACTTTCAACGCCTCCTGTATCTTTTCTACAACTTCGAAAATCTGGTACATTAATCACTCATTCCTTCCCCTCTCTCAGCCAAGTCTCAGTCATGGCTACAACATCATAGTTTCATGTTCTGATCCATGCTCTAAGTTAATCACCTTTCCCAATAATGCTCCTAATATTAAAATATACACACTCAAACGATCCGATAAATTATACCTGTTACATCCACAATGCGAGGCAGTCGATGCTGTCTACTTTGCATTTGAAAAGTTCCCACGTGGGTGGCTGACCGAGAAAAGTAATTTGCCTGACATTCAGAGTGAGTTAATAAATTAGAATAGATATTAGCATTATGGGAGAAGGCAGAGAGCGGTAATGGATGTTTGCCTCTCCTGTGTAGACCTGTGACTAGTGGAAAACCGAAGATATCGCTGCTGGTCCGTTGCTGTTTGTCATGTATGTCAATGATGTGGATGACAATGTGGTTAATTGAATCATCACTTTTGCGGATTACACGAAGATTGGGGGTGCAGTTAACACCGAGGAAGACTATCGGTTTGCATTGGGATCTGGACCAGCTGGAAAGCTGAGCTGAAAACGGCAGATAGAATTTAATGCAGACAAGTCTGAGTTGTTTCGTTTGTGTAGAATCAACCAGGATAGGTCATACACAGTGAAAGGTAGGGCACTGAGGAGTGCGGTAGGGCAAAGACGTCTGGAATACAGGTCCATAATTCATTGAAAGTGGCGGCACACCTTGATACGGTAGTAACGAAATCTTCTGGCACATTGGCCTTCATAAATTATTCAGTACAGGAGATTGCATGCTATGTGAAAGTTGCATTAGAGGTTTATGAGGCCTAGTATGGAGTGTTGAGTGCAGTTTGCGTCACGTACCAACAGGAAAGATTTAAATAAGGTTGACAGAGTAGAGGGAAAATTGACAAGGATGTTGCTGCGATTAGAGGACCTGAGTTACAGGGGAAGGTTGAATAGTTTACGACTTGTTCATTGAAACACAGAAGATTTGGGGAGAAAATTGACGGAGGTCTACAAAATCATGAGGGGTATAGATGTGGTAGATAGGTTAGAGGGATAGGGAGAGTGAGGAGTAGATCAAGGGATAGTGGGGAGTGAGGCTCCCATTTCAAACCAGCACACTATTCCCTCTCTGGCGCTGATTTTCAAATAGTACGTCACTCCCTCCCAGGCGGCCATTCCGACAACTGTTTTACTTAAGTTTTTGCATCACTCCCTCAGTAACACCCATTTTCAATCAGCCCATCCCTCCCCACCCCTCTCAGTAAAACTTCTGGCCATTTAGAACATATGACTTTTTAAGAGAAACAAATTCCACAAGTATTTCCGGCGGGGTGTGGATCAACAACCACTGCTTGTGAAATGATCCCCCCGTTAACTGTGGGCGAGGGGGATTCTTGTGACAATAGTAATCCGGGTGGAAATGCAATAATTTCTCAATGATAGTGTTAATTAATGATTTTTGGTAAATTACCCTGATTCGAGAAGAGCTGAGAAATCTTTGAACAGATTTATTCCAGTTGTATATATATATATATTACACTCTTTCGTTTAATTTCAGCAGAAAGGTGTCTCCTTGTACCTAAACACCGAAACAGGTGAGAGACGTTTGAGCTGAAACTGTACCTTCGCCGGGCAGTCCTGTTTAAACACGGGGCGGAGCTCAGACCCTCCCAGAACCCGGGCTGGATCAAATCCGCAGCCTGGGTCTCGCTGAGTTAAACAGAGAAACTCCGCCCCACTGCAGCGGTGAAAGAAAAATGAGAGATCCACACGGAAATCCGGACAGAAAGGTTAACGCAGCAGCTCAGACTCAACTCTCCGTACAGGGTGAGCACACCGGTGGAGGAACTTTGTCGATCACCCGGGTAGTCAGACTGTGATTTCCCGGGACCACACTGAACGCCGTCCGGTTACAACATCAGAGGTAAGTGTTGTCTATGATACTGCACAACTATTCAGCGTTTACAGCGAGGCTCGGCTTTGGTCGGGATCGGGAGTGAATTTAGTGGGAGAGGGGAGTCCTGACATGTCCATATTAACGAGTCAGTCACCGTCCAAATGGATTAAGAGAAAGGAGGACTTTGCCGTCAACCACAAATACTCTCCAGGGTGGTTTCTACTGAGTGCGAGCAAAAACATCTTTCACCCCGGTAGTGACATGAGAAATATCCCACGGGGCAGTGACCCGTCATCGATTTCTCTCAAACAAGAGAAAAGAGCAAATGCTGGAAATCCGAGCAACACACACAAAATGCTGGAGGAACTCTGCAGGCCAGACAGCATCTATGGAAAAAAGTACAGTTACATTGGAGGTTACAGGTAATGTTCTTTACATCGCGCCATGTAGCAAAAGGGGTTAAATACAATATTAAACTGTCTTCACATTTGAACAACAGTGTCTTGTCGAACCGGTTTGGATTTGATTTCAGCGGAACGGCCGCTCCCTGTTCTGAGGAATGTGACGGACAGGCAGCTGCTTGCTCGCAGACCCTGAGCACCGGGTTTCACAGAACAACAAGCCGCACCTTCGAAATCAGTCAATCATCTGCCCTCCTCCCCTTTCCAGTCCAGTCCTGATGTAGGGTCTCGATCCGTAACGTCGACTGTTTACACCCATCCATAGATGCTGCCTGACCTGCTGAGTTCCTCCAGCACCCTGTGTGTTTCCATGGATACGAGAGATCCTTGTGGGGCGGTGGACGGGGTTATTTGAAAGAAATGACACACAATATCCACATTGTCAGAATATTCCAGGGGAATTAATGCGAGAATAATAATGTTTCTGATATTTATTTCTGATCTTTATTTCCAAAAACACCCGGTTGTCTGTGCATTGGATAAGCGATCAAGGAGATATTTGTTTTTTTTTAAGCCACTTCTGGCTCTGGTGCCTGTTGTGTTCCAACTGTTTCCTTTTTGCACTATTGACAGTGTCCACAGGTTAGGTAAAGATTAACGACAGCGGCCACCAGTTTCAAAGCAAGGGTGCGAGATCCGTAGAGCAAAGACCTGTTCCGTTTCCAGAATTTCCTATTTCAGACGAATGCATCAACTGTTCCTGTGCCGATTGAGGGTGTTTTGAACTCTGCCGCTCAATAGCCAGTGGAAGCAATGGCCTATTCTGTTTAATGCCGAGATTTTTGATAAACAGCAGGTTTGAAGTGTTACAGGGATGGACATGGGGAAATACAGAATTACATTTTAGATCATTTCAGCCGTGATCTCGGTATCTGCAGCAGCAGTTTCGAGGGGCCGGGTAGTCCAATTATGCATGTTGTTGTGTTGACTGGAAAAACTCTGACAATTTAATTAATATAAGCTTACTAGTATGTGAAGGGATATATGTTTTTATTTATATAGTTGAACTGAGCACAAGCAGTTTGCTTGATTTAATGATTTGCATTCAGCTTTGTGCGTTACATGTGTGCCCCAGCTGCATTAGGCTGTCGAACTTTTGACTCATTCGGTGAACTGGCCAGCACGGTACGGGACCGAAGGACGCGCTTCTTATTCCTTGTCCCTGACTCCACAGTCTGCTCATCTACCGCACGCACCAGCTCACCGCCCCGCCCACTACCCACGCGCGCACTATATGAGACCAACGTATTTGAGCTTTTCAAGCCTCCTCACCAGCTGTCTGGCTGTACTTCTTCAAGTATTGACTTATTGGGTCTTCTTGCTGGCTAATGCACTCTTAAAACTTTCTTCCAGCATCCGAGTTCAAATATGTTGATTCTTTTGTATTCAGCCTCACTGATAGTCCAGCTCTCACAGACATACACCACAACTGGAAATACCATAGACTTGACAAAACGGACCTTCGTAGACAATGTTATGTCTCTGTTCTTCAGTATTTTGTCTAAAATCCCATTGCTACCCTCCCTAGAAGTAAGAGCTATTTAATTTTGTGGCTGCATTTATCATCCATGTAAAACTTTGAACCGACAAAATCTGTTACTGTTTCCACTTCCTTTCCATTGATTACCACGAAGTTGATAGGGTTGGCCGGTATTCTTAATATTAAGCAACAAGTCAACTTTTCCACTTTATGTTTGACGAATCTTATAGAATTTTCTGAAGACGTAACTAGTAGAGTGGATAGGAGAGAACCAGTGGATGTGGTATATTTGGATTTTCAAAAGGCTTTTGACAAGGTTCCACACAGGAGATTAGTGTGCAAACTTAAAGCATATGGTATTGGGAGTATGGTATTGATGTGGATAGAGAACTGGTTGGCAAACAGGAAGCAAAGAGTGGGAATAAACGGGACCTTTTCAGAATGGCAGGCAGTGAATAGTGGGGTACCGCAAGGCTCAGTGCTGGGACCGCAGTTGTTTACAATATATATTAATGATTTAGACGAGGGAATTAAATGCAGCATCTCCAAGTTTGCGAATGACACGAAGCTAGGCGGCAGTGTTAGCTGTGAGGAGGATACTAAGAGGATGCAGTGTGACTTGGATAGGTTAGGTGAGTGGGCAAATTCATGGCAGATGCAAATAATGTGGATAAATGTGAGGTTATCCACTTTGGTGGCAAGAACACGAAAACAGATTATTATCTGAATAGTGGCCGATTAGGAAAAGGTGAGGTGCAACGAGACCTGGGTG
Organism: Hemitrygon akajei; assembly: GCF_048418815.1. Classification (NCBI taxonomy): domain Eukaryota; kingdom Metazoa; phylum Chordata; class Chondrichthyes; order Myliobatiformes; family Dasyatidae; genus Hemitrygon; species Hemitrygon akajei. The sequence continues at coordinate 628,217 of NW_027332057.1, forward strand.
TCATTGTACACCAGTCATTGAAAGTGGGCATGCAGGTACGGCGGGGGTGAAAAAGGCAAATGGTATGTTGGCATTCATAGCAAGAGGATTCGAGTACAGGAGCAGGGAGGTTCTACTGCAGTTGTAGAAGGCCTTGGTGAGACCACAGCTGGACTATTGTGTGCAGTTCTGGTCCCCGAATCTGAGGAAAGACATTCCTGCCATAGAGGGTGTACAAAGAAGGTTCACCAGATTGATTCCTGGGATGGCTGGACATTCATATGAAGAAAAACTGGATCGACTAGGCTTATACCGGTGGAATTTAGAAGATTGAGGGGGGATCATATTGAAACGTATAAAATTCTAAATGGATTAGGCAGGCTAGATGCAGGAAGATTGTTTCCGATGTTGGGGGAGTCCAGAACGGGGGGGGGGGGGTCACAGTTTAAAGATAAAGGGGAAGCCCTTTAGGACGGATATGAGGAAATCCTCTTCACACAGAGAGTGGTGAATCTGTGGAATTCTCTGCCACAGGAAACAGTTGAGGCCGGTTCATTGGCTATATTTAAGAGGGAGTTAGATATGGCCCTTGTGGCTAAAGGGATTGGGGGTATGGAGAGAAAGCTGGTACAGTGTTCTGAGTTGGATGATCAGCCATGATGATACTGAATGGCGGTGCAGTCTCGAAGGACCGAATGGCCTACCCCTGCACCTATTTTCTATGATTCTTTCGCCTTCATTAGAAACTTCCTCACATCCTACTCACGTTCAGCCATTAGAGTAGTATCACTAGCATATCTGAGGTTGTTAATTGTTCATCCGGCAATTGTGATTTCAACACTTTGAGTCCTTGAGATCAACATTCATCATGATGTGTTCAGCACATAGATTAAATGAGTAAGGTGACCGTATGCAACCTTATCTCACTCATTTCCCAATCTTGAACCAGTTTATTATTCCGTGGTCTAACTGTTGCTTTTTAATCTTTGTACAAGTTTCTCATAAGGCAGATCGGATGCCCAGGTATCCCCATTTCTTTAACAATTTGCCACAGTTTATTGTGGTCCACACTGTTGAAGGCTTTAAAATAGTCAATAAAACAAAAATACATACATTTTTTCTGGAAGTCTCTCGATTTCTCTGTTATCCAGTGTAAGTTAGCAATTTGGGGCACAGCGCAACTGCCTCTACCTCTTCTAAAACCAGCTTGTACACCCAGCATTTCTCGTTCCATATATTGCTGGAGGCTTGCTTGCATGATCTTTAACATTACCTTGCTGCATGTGAAATTATTGAAATTGTTCGGTAATTTGAACATTACTTTTCATTTCCATGAAAATTGGGATATAAACTGTTTTGTCTTTTCCAGTCTAAAGGCCATTTTTCGGTTTACCAGATCCGCTGTCAAATTGCATGCAACACTTTTACATCATCACCTTTTAAAGTTTTAAACAATTCAACTGAACTCCTGTCACATTCTGCAGCCTTATTATTGGCAATGTTTTCTGTCGCCCATTCACTCACTTTCCGGAATGTCCAGCTCTAGATCGATGAGAGAGTTATTGCAGCTGTCTTCGCTGTTGGGATATTTCCTGTACAATTCTTCTGTGTATTCCTGCCATCGCTTTTTGATGTCTTCTGCTTCTGTAAGAGCCTCCCCTTCTTTGTCTTTTACTATACTTATTTTTGCATGAAATGTTCCTTTGATTTCTGTAATCTTCTTGAATAGATCTCTTGGGTTTTTTTTTTCTAATGTTGGCTTCTTCAGCTTCTTTGCATCGCTCCTTTAAGTAAGTTTCCGTATCTTTCCTTGCTATCTTCTTGAACTCAGTGTTCAGTTGGAGGTATTTGTTGCAATCTCCTTTGCCCTACTCTTCTCTTCACTGTTCAGCCTCCGCAGAGCTCAGCCCTTTTGCTTTCCTGGCCTCCTTTTTGTTTGCAATACTTCATGTTGGCACCTCTTGTATAATTCTCCTTACTGCTATCCATAGCTCTTCTGGCTTTCTCCATCAATCTGTTCTTCACCTCCGCGGCATATTATTGAGGGATGCTCTCAACATCAACCTTTCCCGGCACGTTGATTTTCCTGGTGCTCTTCAGTTTCATTCTGAAACAAGCAGCTGAGATTGTCAGAGACCAGAGGGACCGAGGAGTTTAAGTGCAAAGTTCGCTCAATGCGGCGACACGGGATGGTGAATAGTTGTTTATTACTCCGTCCTTCAACAGTCAGGGTACTGACTGCTGGAGTTGTAACATTATTAAATTTAATTTTTATTGAGAAACAGCGAGCCACGCTGCCCATTAACTCCCCCAACTTGATCCTAGTCTTATTATAGGACAATTTACAATGACCAACTAACGAGCCTGACGGTACGTCTTAAGACTGTGGGGCGACATGTGGCTGTGAAGAGGTGTTTATCATGCCGTCCTTCAACAATTAGGGTATGAGTGCAGAAGTTGGGACACTATTTTTTGAGATACCTCGAGTCGCGCTGCCCATTAAGTTCCCCGAATTAATCCTAGTCTTGGCACAGGACAATTTACAAGCTGCCCACCTGCGCGTATTAAAACTAGGTTGAAACCGGATCACCCATGCGATCACGGTGAGAACTTACAAACTCTCAAAAACTTTCAAAGATTGAAATCGGGTCGTTCCAACTGAAAATAGTTATGTTAACCACTATAGGGCCGTTGTATAAGTCGTTGGTGAGACTGTGCTTGCAGTACAAAGTATAGTTCTAGCCACTATGTTTGAAAAGGTTTGGTTAAAGTGGAAATGGTGCAGAGAAGATTTGCGAGTATGTGGTCCGGGCCAGAAGGCCTCAGTGCTGGGGAGAGGATGCCACTCTATGTCTTTACTCCCTGGAATGTAGGAAACTGAGTAACGACCTTACAGAAGTGTTTTAAATTATGAAGGGCAGAGTAACTGACACACTCCGTTTTATTTGTGTAATTCAGATCATCGCCAGCAGGTGGTGCTTTCTTCCACTCGGAAGGCAGACAAGCAGACGACTGTCAAACAACGTCAGTCAGAGTCAGAATGGACACAGGTATGTTCACTGGGCTCTTTCTCATTAAAACGCTGTCATCACGGTACACGTGTAGTCAAATCATCAATGGTTCAGAGGAATAAACTCGGGCGCTAAAGGGGCACAGAAAAGTGTCAACAAACGGGGTCATTGATCCTACTGGTAAAGCGGCCTTGAGCAGTGGAACATTCACCAGGTCCAGCGCAGGGACCTAACAACGGGAATAGTCGAACACTCCGCCCACCGTGCAAATCTTCACCTGAGTGAAAGGAGAAGGAGCTCCTGAAAGTACAGTGGGTGTGGGTGAAACTCAGAGGGGAATGCAACAACGGGCAATGTAACAGTCCAGAGAACAGACTGAATTTCCGTCAGTATTTGGTATGCCTTGATGTGGGAAATGCCTCCGACAGCCAGTGAGAGAAACAGATGTTGTTTTCTCTTTTGGAAGCCCTGTGGTGAATTCTCCCTGGATTTTCGGGTTGTTGCACAATGGAGGTGAGGGGAGTTTCCCGGTATCTGTTTTCTGTGGCCTTGTTAAGGAACGATATATTGTGGGAGAACGGGCTGGGTGTGGGAGAGAATGAACAGGAGAAATTTTAAACAGGGAATCTGAGGGGGCTACCGAGGCAATGAAAGTCCTTGGCGAATAAGATTAAAGTAAAACAAGTGGATAAGTAGAGAGGGCAACGCACACAATGGTGGAGGTGCTCAGCAGGTCAGGCAGCGCCTATAGAGGGAAATCGACATTTCCGGTTGAGGAATATTAAGCTGAGACTTTGTACGTTGATTTCAATGTTGTTTTGGTCACATAAAAACGAGTCAGGACTGGAGGAGCGTTCTTCTGGGTGAAGGTCTGCTACCAGTTGTGCCGTAAGCATCACTGTTTCAACGGGCGTCGTGTATGATGTAAATACAGACAGACAGGTTTTAAGGTGGGAAGGGGAAGTTGAAAAGGGATCAGGGATGCGTATTTTCCACAGAGAGTGATCGGTGTCTGGAATGAGCTGCCGAGGGAGGGACTGGAAACAGATACTCAGCAGCGTCTGAGAGGCATTTGAACTCATGAGTAAGCCGGGAACGGAGGGATATTGACCGTGTTCCTGAAGGTGGAATTGGTTTAAATTGGCATCGTGTCCGCATACACATGGTACACTCTACTATTTTATGTTCTATGACTGACTACAGATCTGAACTCCGCAATCTCCGCCTTCCTGTCAAATTGTGAGGATCACCAACTGTTCCGGTTGACGAGATTCTACAAGGAGCGACTGGAGCAGGCGATTGAGGAGGGTGTGGAGGGAGTCGGCTTCATGTTAATGGGCGAGGATCACTTCACCGGGCCAGAGTATCACGTAAGTGGAAGGGACATAGACTGAGTGTAGATTCTATTGAATTTATCATAGACCGACAGAACCGGTGTAACGGCACCCCTACCCATTGGAAATAAAAATCCTGCAATGCTTGTGGTGAACATCAAGAAAAGAGTTTTCGTTTGCGGATACACTGAGCCTTTATTCACCACTACAAGCCTCTGACCAGTTTTCTGAACACATTCAGTTTTGGACAGGTTAGGATACAGACAATGATTGACAGGTGACTTTAGTGTGTGACACTTGACGGACATTGCAAGTGGACAGAGAACCAATTTACACCACTCCGTCTGATATCACATCATGTTCCCAATACTCGACTTTAAGGGCCATTCATTCGTCTGTATTCTCTTGATGACCAGTGGGTTTCCCACAAATCAAATAAATAGTGATTAATTTCTCAGCTCATTTCTCGAGTCTACCTAACCCCGTCATCAATTGACCAGGCAGTATTGAATATCGTCTCTGGTAAACTGCTGAACCGTTTTGTTGGTTAATATCCCAACATGCCTCATGGTTCTGTTACCTTCTGATCCTTGTGACTGTTCCACTATGAGTATGTAACTACCAGCACATATGCTATTAACATTGAAAAGTGCAAAATCAGTATCACTGGAAATATTACAAGCATCTGCATCCAGCACAAAATTACAAAGAAACAGCTTTCCAGTGGTCCTTGTGCTACTGGAGAGCATTCACCTATTGCCACCCAGACCGTACCGAACCCGACATTCCACATGAGACAACCGACAATTTCAATCCAAACTTCTTTATGAACATTACCACACATGCACAGAATTCCAGAATTTGCTATCTGCTCCTCACTGCCAGTTCCCAGCTGTAGGCGGACATTGAAACCTCACGGAGCCTGCCAGTGAAGTGTTAACCCGCTGCATAGCACCAGGGATTACCCCAGGTAGAATCAACAGTGACCCTCTCATACTTCGAACTAGTTATAATCATTGAACTCTACAGTACAGCAACAAGCTCTTTGGCCCATCTAGTCTCACTGACTTAACTTTTCCTTTTGCCTGCAGCTACTCCGTTATCTCATCCCTAACAATCGATTCCAAAAACTTCCCAACCACTGATCTCAGGCTAATATGTCTATAGTTTCCTTTCTGCTGTCTCCCACTCTTCTTAAATAGCGGAGTAACATTTGCAATTTTCCAGTCATCGGGTCAATGTCAGACTCCATCAACTATTGAAAGATCACTATTAATGCCTCCGCAATGTCTGCAGCTACTTCCGTGAGAACACGAGGGTGCATTCCATCAGGTCCAAGGGATTTATCCACCCTCAGACCATTAAGTTTCCTGCGCAGCTGAGCAGTCGTAATTTTCCCGGCACATTCTTCACTTCCCTCACACTCTTGAATTTCCAGTATACTGCAGATGTCTTCCACTGTGAAGACTGATGCAAAAAATGCATTCAGTTCCTCTGACATCTCAGCGTCTCTCATTACAGTATTTCCAACGTCATTTTCTATTGGTCCCATATCTACCCTCAGCTCTCTTTAAACGTTATATACTTAAAAAAAAACTTTTAGTATCTTCCTTGACATTAGTCGCCAGCTTCCTTTCATAATTCATCTTTTCCTGCCAAATGACCTTCTTAGTTTTCTTCTGCAAGTTTTTAAAAACTTCCGAGCCCTCTATCTTCCCACGTGCTCTGGCTTCCTTGTATGTCCTTTCTTTTGCTTTTACTTTGGCTCTGACGTCACTTGTCAGCCACGGTAGAGTCCTTCCTCCCTTTGATAGAAATCTTCTAGTTTGGAATATATCTGTCTTGCCCTTCCCTCATTTTTCTCGGAAACCCCAGCCACGGCAGCTCTGCTGTCCTTCCTGCTACTGTGTCTTTCCAGTCAATTTTACCCAGTTCTCCTTTCATGCCATTGCAATTTCCTTTAGTCCACTGAAATACCGACAGAATGGAATTTAAATTCTACTTCTCAAATTTCAAAGTGAACTCGCACACATTCTGACCACCGAACGCTAAGGGTTCCTTAACCTTAAGCTCTCTTTTCACATCCCGATCATTGCACAATACCCAATCCAGCACAGCCGATCCCCAAGTGGACTCAACAGCAAGCAGTTCTAAAATGCCATCCCTTAGACAATCTACAAATTCTCTCTTTTGATTTTCAGTAGTGGCCTGGTGTTTCCAATCCACTGCCATTTAAAATCTCCAGCGTTTATCGTGACATTGCCCTTCTGACACGCCTTTTCTATCGCCTGCTGTAATTTGTAATCCACATTCCGGCTGCTGTTTCGAGGTCAGTATACAACTGTCATTAGGGTCCTTTTACCCTTGCTATTTCTTAACTCAACCCGTAGAGTCTCTACACTGTCGGATCCTATCTCAAACCTTCTTAATGATTTAATAACATTTCATATATACAGGGCCACTCAACCCCCGCTACCTACTATCCAATCGTTCCGATATACCACATATCCTTGGACTTTCAGCTCCCAACTGCAGTCATGTTTCAGAGATGGCCACAATGTCATACTTGCAAATCTGCAGCTGAATTTCAAGATAGTCCATTTTATTTCGTATGTGGTGTGCATTCAAGTGTCACACTTTCAGTCGAGCATTTGCTGCTCTCTGTTTTAACTGCACAACGCGTCTATTACCCTGTAACTCATGCCACTGGCTCTGATTGTCCTTATCTCCTGCCTGTCCTTTCTATCATCACTGTTTTCCCCATTCTCAACCCTAACACTGGTTCCGAACACCCCCCCCCCGCCAAATTAGTTTAAACCCTCCCTAACAGCTGAATTAAATCTGCCTCTATCCCAATTTCTGTATTCAAAACTTTGATTTATGAAGACCGATGTCCTGAAAGCTTTACAACGCTATCTACCTTTAACAGAACTTTCAAGAAATTTTGGATCTCTATTCCCTGATGTCTTGGTTTTTTCGCACTGTTCAATGCCCTGCCAATAAAGGTCTTAGTGTTATCGTGGTTTCTCCTCAAAAAGTGCAACACCTCAAACTTGTCCTGATGAAATTTTATCTGACAATTTTAATCAACCCTATTCCAACTGTTCCAAGTCCCGCTGGAAGATTTGATAATCTTCCTCGCTGTCCCTACTTTGGTGTCATCCACAGATTTGCTGACCCTCTTTACCACATTACCATCCAGAGTGTTGATATATGATATATATGACAGACAACATCAGACACAGCACAGATCCCTGAAGCACACCACTACTCATAAGACCCCAGTCATAGAAGCAAACTATATCTCTTAGCTTCTCTCACGAATCCAATATCTAAACTAACTTACTACCATGTCATGAATGCCAAGCGATTTAATCTTACTGATCAAGTTCCTATGATGGACCTTGTCAAAGGCCTTGCTGAAGTTCTTGTAGACAACATCCACTGACTTGCTTTCATTACTGGTTAGGTAACTTCCACGGGAATCTATAAGGTTGGTTAGACAGGATCTACCAGGCAAAAATCATTGATGATAATCCGTATTCACTCCTTGTTCATCCAAATACTCATATCCAGTCTCTTACAATACCTGCCAATAACTTTACCATCACTGGTGTTAGGATCAGCAACATGTAATTCCCTGGTTTATTCTTACAGACTTTTCAAACAGCATTAGCTACACATTGGCTACCCTCCAATACTTCAACATCTGACGTTTTAAATATCTTTGCTCGAGCTCCTGCAATCTCTGCACTAGCCTCAAACAAGGTACAAAGGACCTTATCCACCCTAATCTCCCTCAAGACAGTAAGTATCACCTCATCTGTAGTCCGTATAGAGTCCATGCTTTCACTGCAATTTTGCCTCACTCTAAATACTTTGTATATTTCCTGGGTAAATACAGTGTCGTGCAATAGTTTGGGCACCTCTGGACAAAATATCGGTTACTGTGAATAGCAAAGCGAGTAAAACCTGATTTCCAAAAGGGATAACGTTAAAAATGATACATTGTAATATTTTAAGCAAGATTTCTTTTTGTTTATTTCCGTCTTTTACAGTTTCAAAGTAACAACAAAGTAAAAAGGCCCGAACAAAAGTTTCGGCACCCTGCACGGTCATTGCTTACTAACACCCGTTTTGGCAAGCATCACAGCATGTAAACGCTTTCTGCAGCCAGCTAAGATTCCTTCGATTTTTATTTGGGGGATTTTTTACCCATTCTTCCTTGAAAAATTCTGTGAGAATCTTGGGCTGTCTTACATGCACTGCTCTTTTGAGGTCCATCCACAGACTTCCGATGATGTTTAGGTCGGGGGATTGTGAGGGCCATGGCTAAACCTCCAGCTTGCTCCTCTTGAGGTAGTCCATTTCTAATCGTGAGGTGCGTTTAGGATCATTATCCTGTTGTGGAAGCTATCCTCTTTTCAGCTTCAGCTTTTTTACAGACTTTGTGGAGTTTGCTTCTAGAGTTTGCTGGTATTCATTTTTTTCTCTCTTCCCTCTACCAGTGAAATGTTCCTGGCTGCAACATAAGCCCATTATCGATCCACCCCTTGCTTAATAGTTGGGGAGGTGTACTTTTAATGAAATTCTGCACCCTTGTTTTTTTTCTCCAAACATACAGCAAAAAGTTATATTTTAACTTCTTTCCAAAGAGTTCCCAAACTTTTGCATGGTGCTTCTTTCCTTTTTTTCTCACTCTGAGATTGTACAAAAGAAAAATAATACACTAATCTTGCTTACAATGTTGAAAAAAATGTTTCATCTTTAAATTTTATGACTTTTGGAGATCACTTTATCTTCCACTCACTTATTCACAGTAACAGAAATTGTGATCGGGGTGTCCAAACTTTGCATGCCGCTCTGTAAATGCAAAATAATAAATCTATTTACATCTTCCCCTCCCCTTTCAGCATCATACATTAAATCCCACTCTGAACTTCAAGAGGACCAATTTTGTCCGTCGGTATACTTTTGTTCTGAATATATTTGATGAAGAGTTTGGGATTCTCTTTTCATTTTCTGTTAGAGCAAACTCATGCTGTACCTTAACTCTCTTGATTTCCTCCTTTAGTAACTATTGCATTTCTTGTATTCATAGTGTACCTCATTTGATCCTTCAAGCCTATGCTTGTGATGTGCTCAGGGCCTGAATATCTCACAAAAGCCAAGGTTCCCTAAATATGTTACCCTTGCCTTTTATTCTGGCAGGAACAGTCAGACTCTGTATTTGTGGTTATTCATTCATTCGAACTCTGTATTCTCAAATTTTCAGTTTTGAAGGTCTCACACTTACCAAGCACGTCTGTACCAGTAACCAACCAGTCCCAATCCACTTTCGTCAGATCCCTTCCGATATCAAAATAATTGGCCTTTCTCCAATTTACATTCTTAACCCGAAGACCAGACCTACCCTGTTCCATAATGATGTTTAAACTAATGGCACCAGATCCAAAGTATCTACCTGCGCACACCTGCCCTGTCTTGTTCCCTAATAGAATTCCAGTATGCACTGTCTATAGTTATGACCTCAATACATTGATTACAGAAAATTCCTTCAACTAATTTGACCAGCAGTATCGCATACAGCCCTTTACAATATGGGTGTCCCAGTCAATAAATGGAAAGTTATAATGATCTACCATCATGTGTTTATTGTGACTGTCCGTGATCTCTCTACAAAATTGATCCTCTAAAGACCATTGACTATTGGGTGCTCGAAAATACAACCCCATCCTTTTCTTATTGTTCAGTTTCACTCATGCAGTCAGTTGACGAGCCCTCCAGTTATCTTGTCTGAGCAATGCAGGGACATATATATGACTAGTTGTGCTACCTCTCCTTCTTTAATTCCTCCCGCTCCATTGAATCACGTCAAACGCAACGGAATGCTGGAATGCCGAACAGACAGTCCTGTCCCTCTTCCTACCAAATCACATTAACGGTTACATTGCTGTAATTCAATGTGCTGATCCATGCTCTAAGCGCATCTGCCTTTTCTACAATACTCCTTGCATTGAAATAATACGCAACTCGGAACATTAGTTCACCATGTTCATCATTTAGTGTCCTGACTTTGCAAGTCAGCTTAACAGCGTATTTTCCACACAGTCACTCCATTATCCACTCTGGTTCTTTATCCCCCTGCAACTAGTTTAACACCTCCCCCATCCCTATGCCGCGGTAACAATCCTTCCCGTAAGGTTATCAGTCCCCCACTAGTTTAGATACAAAACGATCACGTATCTCCATGTCCCATCTTCCTTGGAAGTGAGCCCAATCATCCAAATATCTGAAGCCCTCCATAATGCACCATCTCATCAGCCACACGTTAGACAGTATTATCGTCCTATTTCAGGCCTCACTCGCACGTGTTTCGGGTAGCAATCCTGACAACACAGCCCTGGAGGTCCTGACCTTTAGCTTAGCATCTAACTCCATGAGATAACTTTGCAGGACCTCATCACACTTCCTACTCTTGTCACTGGTGCCTAGGTGGACCACGAGCTCTGGCAGCTCATCCTGCCCTTAAGAATTTTTCAGAGTCGATACAAGATATCACTGACCTTGGGAGCACACCAACCAAAAATCTTGTTATCGTAAATAGAATCTCCAGTCTGTTCTCCTGACCATTGCATTCCCCCTGTCAGTGCAGCTCAGCACTTCTCATCACTTCTGAGTCACAAAGACAAACTCAGAGCCAGAGGCATAATCACCGTGGCCTTCCTCTGCTAGGCCATACCCAGAAACAGAAAGCCGTATAGCTGTTACAGAGTAGTTTCCTGCAGTGGCTGCCTGTTCCCTTCCCCCTCCTGACGTCACCCAGTTTTCTGTGTCCTGTCCCCCCACCCGCTGACGTCACTCAGTTCCCTGTGTCCTGCGCCTTGGGCACAATTCCCTACCTATATAGCCTGTCAGTCAACCTCTCAGGCTCCGGAGTGATCCTGGGTTCATCCAGCTCCACCTCCAATTCCTCAGCACAGTCTGTAAGAAGCTGCAGCTGGATGCAGTTCCTGAAGGTGCAGTTGTCAGGGACACTGGAGGTCTCCCTGACTTGCCGCACCCTGTAGGAAGAGCATCCCACTATGCTGCCTGGCATTCCCACTGTTCTAACAGTGAAACAGAGAAGGGAAATATTACCCAAGATCTACCTAAATCCTCCGCCTCTCCTCACTGAACCCTCTCTGACACAAAGCCTCAATAACCTACTCTATCTCTGGCTCACTCACACTATGTCTGCTCCTTTTAAACCTTGCCAAATGGATAAGAACTCTGCAATCTGTGGCAAGACAGCATCCAAAAGCCTTGTTCTCGTAAGTAGAATCGCCAATCTTTTTTCCTAACTATTGAAGTCCCCCTGTCAGTGCAGCTCACCACTTCTCATCCCTTCTCAGTCACAAGGCCAAACTCAGAGCCAAAGGCATAATCGCCGTGTCTTTCCTCTGCTAGGCCATGCGCTGAAACAGAAAGCTGTATACCTGTTACAGAGGAGTTTCCTGCAGTGGCTGCCTGTTCCCTTCTCCCTCCTGACGTCACCCAGTTCCCTGTGTCCTGTTCCCTTCCCCCTCCTGACGTCACCCAGTTCCCAGTGTCCTGTTCCCTTCTCCCTCCTGACGTCACCCAGTTCCCTGTGTCCTGTTCCCTTCCCCCTCCTGACGTCACCCAGTTCCCTGTGTCCTGCGCCTTTGGCTTAGCTCCCTCCCTGTACAGCCTGTCAGTCAACCTCTCAGCCTCCCGAGTGATCCCGGGTTCATCCAGCTCCAGTTCCAATTCTTGAGCACAGTCTGTAAGAAGCTGCAGCTGGATGCACTTCCTGAAGGAGCAGTTATCGGGGCCTCCCTGTCTGCCTCCTTTCTGCACCCTGCAGGAAGAGCATTTCACTATACAGGCTGGCATTCCCACTGTTCTAATCATAAAGGTAAAATGTTACCCAAAAGCTACCTAAAGCCTCCGCCGCTCCTCACTGGACCCTCTCTGACACAAAGCCTCTACTCCCCACTCAATACTGGCTGACTCACGCTATGTGTGCTCCGCTTAAAACTCGTCAAGTGGATAATTACCCCACCTTCTGTGGCGTGCAGGAATTCCTGACTGACCCCTGCTCGCTTCTTTTAAAATCTTTCTCCCGCTATGAACACTTCAATGGCTGTTAGTGATCTGTGGGGAGCAGAATGTGCTGTGTCAGTCCATATTCAGGGTAGATTTGGAGCCATCCCTCAGCTCCTCAATATATTCCCCATTGTTCATTACAGAGCGTGACTGAGCTCGCGGAGAAGGGAAACCGAACGGGCGCTTCCAAACTCCTCCTGGATCTGGTGATGGAGAAGGGCTCCGGGGCCCGGAGGGTGATGTGGGAATCCTTTGTGAAACTACATCACCATTTACCGAAGCTGAGCAGAATATTGGAGGAAATACGGGAACGTGGTACGGTGAACAATACACTGTGTGTTACAGATGTAAATGCTGATCAATTTACAGTATTACACAGAACAGACTTCATGCTGGTTAATCTGTTTGAACAGGTGACGGCCAGTTCGCCTACATGGACACTGAGCGGGGATTATCTGAAGTGCCCAGACATCTGAAAGGTAAGTGATGGACTGGAAAGCTCAAAGCCTTTATTTCACTCTGAGAGTCTAAATACCTGTCTTTAGAGGCCTGTTTTGAGACTCGTAGAGTTTAGGAGACACTCTGTTGCTGTGGTAGGTGGGCGGGTAACCAGCTGCATTTTTCAGAACACCTTTTACCGTCCGGTCTTCGGCTGTGCACCTGGAGAAATCTATGAGGGTGCTAAACACACATTCCCGTCGGTCAGAGAGGAAGCATAGAACATAGCATAGTATACCACAGTCAGGCCGTTCGGCCCACAATGTGGTGCCAACCCTTAAACCCTGCCTTCCATATAACCCCTCACCTTAAATTCCTCCTGTCTAGCCGTCCCTTAAATTTCACTAGTGTATCTGCTTCCACCATTGACTCAGGCAGTGCATTCCACGCACCAACCACTCTCTGAGTGAAAAACCTTCCTCTAATATCCCCTTTGAACTTCCCTCCCCTTACCTTAAAGCCTTGTCCTCTTGTACTGAGCAGTGGTGCCCTGGGGAAGAGGCGCTGGCTGTCCACTCTGTCTATTCCTCTTAATATCTTGTACACCTCCATCATGTCTCCACTCATTCTCCTTCTCTCCAAAGAGTAAAGCCCTAGCTCCCTTAATCTCTGATCATAATCCATAATCTGTAAACCAGGCAGCATCCTGCTAAATCTCCTCTGTACCCTTTCCAATGCTTCCACATCCTTCCTATAGTGAGGTGACCAGAACTGGACACAGTACTCCAAGTGTGGCCTAACTAGAGTTTTATAGAGCTGCATCATTACCCTGTGACTCTTAAACTCTATCCCTCGACTTATGAAAGCTAACACCCCATAAGCTTTCTTAACTACCCTATTTACCTGTGAGGCAACTTTCAGGGATCTGCGGACGTACCCCCAGATCCCTCTGCTCCTCCACACTACCACGTATCCTGCCATTTACTTTCTACTCAGCCTTGGAGATTGTCCTTCCAAAGTGTGCCACCTCACACTTCTCCGGGTTGGACTCCATCTGCCACTTCTCAGCCCACTTCTGCATCCTATCAATTTTTTCTTTGCAACCTTCGACAATCTTCTACACTATCCACAACACCACCAACATTTGTGTCGTCTGCAAACTTGCCAACCCACCCTTCTATCCCGACATCCAGGTCGTTAATAAAAATGACGAGAAGTAGAGGTCCCAGAACCGATCCTTGTGGGACACCACTAGTCACAACCCTCCAATTGGAATGTACTCCTCCACCACGACCCTCTGCCTTCTGCAGGTAAGCCAATTCTGAATCCACCTGACCAAACTCCCCTGAATCCCATGCCTTCTGACTTTCTGAATAAGCCTACCATGTGGAACCTTGTCAAATGCCTTACTAAAATCCATGTAGATCACATCCACTGCACTACCCTCATTTATATGCCTGGTTACCTCCACAAAGAACTCTATCAGGCTTGATAGGCACGATCTGCCCTTCACAAAGCCATGCTGACTGTCCCTGATCAGACCATGATTCTCTAAATGCCCATAGATCCTATCTCTGAGAATCTTTTCCAACAGCTTTCCCATCAGAGACGTAAGGCTCACTGGTCTATAATTACCTGGACTATTCCTACTACTGGTCTAGAAGTACCCAAACTATGCCTACTACATTTTGTTGACAAGTGGATAACATTCACCTCCCTCCAATCCTCCGGTACCATTCCCGTGGTCAACGAGGACATAAAGATCCTAGCCGGAGGCTCAGCAAACTCTTCCCTCGCCTCATCGAGCAGCCTGGAGAATATTCCGTCAGGCCCCGAGGACTTATCCGTCCTGATGTATTTTAACAACTCCAACACCTCCTCTCCCGTAATATCGACATGCTCCAGAACATCAACCTCACTCATATTGTCCTCACTGTCATCAAGGTCCCTCTCATTGGTGAATACCGAAGAGAAGTATTCATCGAGGACCTCGCTCACTTCCACAGACTTCAGGAAAATCCTCTCACCTTTATCTTTAATTGGTCCTTCCTTCACTCCTGTCATCCTTTTGTTCTTCACATAATTGAAGAATGCCTTGGGGTTTTACTTTACCCTACTCGCCATGCCTTCTCATGCCTCCTTCTTGCTCTCCTCAGCCCCTTCTTAAGCTCCTTTCTTGTTACCCTACATTCCTCAATAGACCCATCTGATCCTTGCTTCCTAAACCTCATGTATGCTAACTTCTTGCACCTGACTAGACTTTCCACCTTACTTACTACACATGGTTCCTTCACCCTACCATTATTTGTCTTCCTCACCGGACCAAATTTATCCCTAACATCCTGCAAAAGATCCCGAAACACTGACCACATGTCCATAGTACATTTCCCTGCAAAACCATCATCCCAATTTGCACCCATAAGTTCTAGCCTTATAGCCTCATAACTTGCCCTTCGCCAATTAAAATTTTTCCTGTCCTCTCTGATTCTATCCTTTTCCATGATAATGTTAAAGGCCAGAGAGTGGTGATCACTGTGCTCCAGATGCTCACCCACTGAGAGATCTGTGACCTGACTCGGTTCGTTACCTAATACTAGATCTAGTATGGCATACCCCTTAGTTGGCCTGTCAACATACTGTGACAGGACTCCGTCTTGGACAAACTTAACAAACCCGTCTAAACCCTTGGAACAAATCAGGTGTCAATCAATATTAGGGAAGTTAAAGTCACCCATGATAACAATTCTGTTATTTTGCACCTTTCCAAACTCTCTCCCCAATCTGCTCCTCGGTATCTCTGCTGCTACCAGGGGTCATATAGAATACTCCCAATAGAGTAACTGCTCCCTTCCTGTTCCTGACTTCCACCCATACTGACTCAAAAGAGGAACCTGCTACATTGCCCACCCTTTCTGTAGCTGTAATTGTAACCCTGACCAGTAATGCCACCCCTCCGTCACTTTTACCCCCTCTCTATCCCTTTTAAAGCACTGAAATCCAGGAATATTGAGAATCCAACCTTACCCTCGTGCCAACAAAGTCTCTGTAATGGCCTCTACATCATAACTCCACGTATGTATCCAAGCTCCCAGTTCATCACCTTTGCTCCTGATGCTTCTTGCATTGAAGTACACACACTTTAGCCCTTCTACCTTACTACCTTTACACCCTTTATTCTGCTTCTCTTTCCTCAAAGCCTCCATGCACTATACTTGCAGTTCTCGCATGACGATTATCCTCCTCCACTTCACCATCTCCTCTCGCACTCGGGTTCCCCTCTCCCTGAAAATCTAGTTTAAACCCCCCGGAGCAGCACTAGAAAACCTTGCCGGAAGGATGTTAGTCCCCCTCCAGTTCAGGTGCAACCCCTCCCGTCGGAACAGGTCCCACCTTCCCTGGAACAAGGCCCAATTTTCCAGACACATGAACCCCTCCCTCGTCCACCAACTCCTTGGCCACGTATTTAGCTCCATTGTCTTCCTATTTCTAGCCTCACTAGCAAGTGGCACGGGTAGCAAACCTGAGATTGCAAACCTGGAAGTCCTGTCCTTTAACTTTGCACCTAAATCCCTAAAGTCTCTTTGCAGGACGACCTCTTTTTTTTCCTATCCACGTCATTGGTCCCTACTTGGACAACGATATCTGACTACTCACCCTCCCTCTTGAGAATACTGAGAACTCGATCCGAGACACCGCAGACCCTGGCACCAGAGAGGCAAAAGACCAACCAGGATTTTCGATCTCTCTCACAGAACATCTTATCTGTCCCCTAACTATCCAGTCCCCTACCACTACTCATCTCCTCTTTTCCCTCCTTCCCGTCTGAGCTGAGTGTCTAGTCTCGGTGCAAGAACCGCGGCCACTACAACTTGTCCCTGGTAGGTCGGCTCCACCAACAGTATCCAAAACGGTATACTTATTGTTGATGGGAACGGCCACAGGAGTGATCTGCTCTTTTTGTCTATTCCCCTTCCCTGTCCTGAGTCATCCAGCTACCTGCCTCCTGACTTTTAGGGGTGACTATATCTCTGAAACTCCTGTCTATTTCTGTCTCTGCCTCGCAAATGATCAGAAGTTCATCCAGGTCCAGCCCCAGTTCCCTAACTCGGTTTGTGAGGAGCTGCAGCTGGATGCACCTTTGACAGGTGTAGTCATCAGGGACAACTGTGCTCTCCCTGACTTCCTACATACTGTAAACGGAGCACCCGACTGCCCTAACTGTTGCCTCCATTACCTGCTTCTAAGCTAATTAGATTAATTAAAGGAGTTTACCCGGCCTTCCCTCACTGGGAGCAAGTTCGTCCTCAGCCTCTGCTCGCCGAAGCCTCTCGAGCCAATGCTTTCCTATTCTGTGTCTCACTACTCCGCCGCCCACTCCATTAATGTTCTCGCTTTTTAAACTCTCTTGCTGTTTTCACAGGCCATCCTTCACGCGCTGGCTCAGTCGTCCCCCCATTTAAACTGCCGAAGAAGCCTCGGCATTCCCCTTTCCTTAGCGCCAAATATCCTGAGATCTGTCAAAAATGTAGCCAACCCTCTCCAATAGGAACATCCAGCACCAGCATGGAAAGTCTCACAGCTCAGATCCAAAGTGCAGCCGGGATTTGCTGTTATTCCTCCATCAGACCACAAGACATGGGAGCAGGATTAGGCCATTCAGCCCATCGAGTCCACTCCGCCATTCCATCATGGCTGATCCCGGGTCCACGCAATCCCATACACCTGCCTTCTCACCTTATTCTCACCAATCAGGACCTTCTACTTTAAATATACCCACGGACACGGCCTCCCCTGCAGTCTGTGACCGAGCCTTCCAGAGATTCACTACTCTGGCTCAAAAAATCCTCCTGACCTGTTATAATGGATCGCCCCTCAAATTTGAGGCTCTACCTTTGAGTGTTGGATACTCCCACCATAGAAAACATCCTCTCCACATCCACCCTATCTGGTCCTTTCAGCATTTGGTAGGTTTCAAAGAGACACCCCCCCCCCCCGGCATTCTTCTAAATTCTACTGAGTACAGGCCCAAAGTTGCCAAAACGCTCCTCATATGTTAAACCATTCATTCCCAGGATCATTCTGGTAAATCTCTCTGGACCCTCTCCAATGACAACACATCTTTTCCGAGGTATATCTCCAAAACTGTTGGTAAAACTCCACGTGCGGCCTAACTACATACTTATAAAGGCTCAGCATTATCTCCTCGCTTTTATATTCGATTCCCCTTGAAATGAATGCCAACATTGCATTTGCCTACTTTACTACAGACTCTGTAACCTTCTGGGAATCTTGTGGGATGACTCCTAGGTCCCTCTGTACCTGTGATGTTTGAACCATTTAGATAATGGTCTGCACTATTTTTCCTACATTATCATACATTTCCCATCTGCCACTTTTTTTTAACCCATTCTTCCAATTTGTCCTCATTCTGATACCATTCCTCCACCTATCTGTGTATCATCCGCAAACTTTGCCACAGAGGCATCAGCTCCATGATCCAAATCATTGCCAAAAAACGTCAAATGCAGCAGTTCCAATACCGTCCCCTGCGGAGCACCACTAGTCACAGGCAGCCAACCAGAAAAGGCTCCTTTCCTTCCCACTCGCTGCCTCCTGCCATTCCGCTACCCATGCCAATATCTTTCCTGTAACGCCAAATAATTTTATCTTGTTCAGCAGTCTCATACGTGGCACCTAATCAAATGCCTTCTGAAAATCCAAGTAAATCACATCCACTGCATCTCCTTTCTTGACCCTGCGTCTTACTTCCTCGGAGAACAGATTGGTCAGGCATGATTTCCCTTTACAGAAATCATGCTGACTTTGACTTATTTTGTAATTAGTCTCCAAGTACCTCCAAACCTCAACTTTAATAAGAGACTCCAACACTTTCCTAACCACTGAGGTTTGGCTACCGGCCTATAACCTCCCCTCTTTCACCTTCCTCCTTTCTTAAAGAGTAGAGTGATATTTGCAATCCTCCAGTACTCCGGGACCATGCCAGAATCAAATGATTTTTGAAGGATCATGACCAATGCATCCATTATCTCTCCAGCAAACCTCTCTCAGGTCTCTGTGATGTAGTCCATTTGGCCTGGTGACATATCCAACTTAAGAACTTTCAGTATGACGAACACGTTTTCTTTTATAAAAATGGCACTCACTTCTACTGCCTGTCACTTACGGAGCACTGCACACTGCTAGCGTCTTCCACAGTGAAGATATATGCAAAGTACCAATTGCGTTTATCTGCCATTTCTTTGTTTCCCATTACTATCTCACTACCATCATTTTTCAGTGCTCCAATATCAACTCTCACCTCCCTTTGCTCTTTATATAACTGAAAAAAGTGTTTATTATCATGCTTTATATTATTGGCTTGACTGCCCCCATATCTCATCTTTTCCCTTCTTATAGCTTTTTTAGTTGCCTTGTGTTGGATTTAAAAACCTTTCCATTCATCCAACTTTATACCCACTTTTGCTACCGTATATGCCCTTTCCTTGGCTTTTATGCAGTCCTTAAATTCCTTTGCCAGTCACTGTTGCCTACCCCTGCCGTTTGAGAACAACTTAGTTTGTGGGACACATCTATCCTGCACCTCGTGAACTATTCCCAGAAACTTCAGGCATCTATTTTCTGCCGTTATTCCCACTAGAATCCTCTCTTATCCACCTGGTAAAGTTCCTCTTTCATGGCTCTGTAATTACCTTTATTCCATTGTGATACTGGCACATGTAAGTTATGCTTCTCCCTCTCAAATTGCAGTTTGAATTCCATCATTTCATGATCACTGCCTCCTAAGGTCCTTTTGCATTTAGCTCCCTATTAAGATCTGGGTTATTGCACAACACCCAGTCTAAGACAGCCTCTCCCCGCGTAGTCTCAAGCTCAAGCTGCTCTACAAAGCTATGTCGTAGGCATTCAATTGCCTCTCATGCGATCCGACACATTATGTATGCTTGTTTTTCCTATTTCCCTTGCATATTGAAGCCCTCATTACAATTGTGGCATTACCCTTATTATATGCCTTTTCCAGCTTCCTTTTAAATATCAACCACTCCTCTTGGCTACTATTTGGAGGCCTATATATGATTCTCATTATGCTTTTTTTACCCTTGCAATTTCTTATCTGCACCCATAAAGATACAACATTCTCTGATCCTACGTCACCTCTTTCTAAACATGTAATTCCATATCGAACCAATAGAAACACAACACCTATTTGGTCCTGCTCGTCCTTTGGATACAAATTATATCCTTTGATGTTAAGTTCCCAACTATGGCCTTCATTCAGCCACGACTCAGTGACGCCCACAACATCATACTGTTCTAAATATAATTGCACCAAGAGCTCGTCACCTTGTTCCGAATGCCACGTACAATTAAATACAACACCTTCAGTTTTGCATCCGCGCCCTTTTGAATTTTGTCTCTGTGATGCAATTCAACACTTCGCTCTGTCTGCATTGGAACACAGTCATGAGCTTGTCCTTCCTAATATTCATGTCACACCCATCATCTACTTGTCAACCTGCTGGCGCATCCTCGGCCCTATCATCCTGGTTCCTAATCCCCCTGCCATGTTAGTGTAAAATACTCCCAACAGCTCCAGTAAATCTGCCCGTAGGAATATTTGACCCCCTCGTATTCGTGCAACACGTCCATTTTGTACAGGTCACGCCTGTCCCAATTATCCAAAAACCTGAATCCCGACACCCGCTGCAATTCTCCAGCCATGCATTTATCTGCCACCTCGTTCAATTCCTATCTTCACTGTCGTGTGGCACAGACAGTAACACGGAGATTTGAGTTTCAGCTTCTCAGCTTCTGTTTTCCAGGCATCCTCCCTTTTCTTCTTCCTATGCCATTGGTTCCAATATGTGCTACACTTCTGGCTGCTCACCTTTCCTTTTCAAGATATTGTGGTCGTGTCCAGAATCATTTCGGACAATGGCACCTCGGAGGCCAAGTATCATCGGTGTCTCCTTTTTGTGTCCATAGAACCGCCTACCTGTCTCCCTGACTATAGAGTCCCCTGATACTGCTGACATCCTTTTCAGTTTCCTGCTCTTCTGGGCAACATCAACCCTGAATTCATGTACAAGTTCACTAGAGCGGAGGAGACGGTAGAGGTGTGGTGGGGGCCTATTGCCTGAGTTCATGTACCGGCTCCTTGGAGAATAAGAGACTGTAGACCAGTGCGGGGTGTGTTACATCGTGACTGTCTCAGCCTGGAAAAGGAAACAGAAATTTTGTTCATTTTCTGTGGCTCAGTACTGACAGCTTAATCCTAAAGGAGTGTCAAGAACATGGGGTCCATTGTGGGAAAAGTAAAAGTTAGTACAGCAAGTAAATGCCCCCCTTCCCCCCACTGTTACCCTCTGCGGTGTTGCACAGTTCATCAGAAGCTGAGCAGTGAAACCACCCGCTTCACACAACACACTCCTCTCCAGAATCACGTGTGCATTTGGTGCTCGCTGGAACACCGGGGAATCTGCAAACTACCAACAGAGGGGAGAGTGGAGCCTTTAACAGCGAATCTGAATCAGATCAGAAATGTTTCCGGGCCATCGTTCATTTTCAGACACTCTTACCTCTGATCTCCTGATTCCACCCAAACAATGGCTTTAACAAGTTTTTTTTAATTAGGGGAAATAAGTGGGTGTTCCATGTTCATCAGATCAGGCATTGACAACCTATTTCTGTCCGTCATAAGATGTTCGAAGGAAACACATGGAGACTCTGCGGGCACAAACTGAGACTCTGAGAGTGAACACGATCCTGATGAGGGAGAAGGTGAAGGTTTTCCAGCTGGTTGATCGATACGCTGAGCTCACGGTCATTTCTACTGTTCGAGATCGGAGACTGGTGGAACATGAGCTATTGACAAGAGGCAGAGACCACGAGGAATGGACACAGAAACATCTACGCAAAGAGCTGGAGAAAATTCACATTGCTCATCTATTTCAGAATAGTTACTCACATAGTTTTCGGGGCAAAATGAAAGGATTCTTCACAAGATCAAATTCTGGGAGTTCGGCAGCAGTGGCCGGAGTCCCGGGGATCGGGAAAACTACAATGGTACAAAAGATTGTTTATGACTGGGCCACGGGGAAAATATACCAACAATTCCACTTTGTCTTCTGTTTCAAATTCCGAGATTTAAACTCCATTAACTGCAGAATAAACCTGAGGGAACTAATTCTAGATCAGTATCCTTACTTTGGGAATTTACTGAGAAAGGTCTGGAAGAACCCAGAGGAATTGCTGTTTGTATTCGATGGTTTGGATGAATTCAAGCACAGAATCGATTTTGCTGACAGTCGGAGAGATACAGAACCCAAGCACCAGTGCCCAGATCCCGAGTGGTGGTGTGAAGTGTCTGACATTGTGTACAGTTTAATCCAGGGCAAGCTGCTCCCAGGGTGTTCAGTGCTGGTGACCACCCGCCCCACTGCGTTACATTTATTGGAAAAGGCTGAGATCAGTGTCTGGGCTGAAATCCTGGGATTTGTTGGTGAGGAACGTAAGGATTATTTCATCAGGTATTTTGAAGATCAGACGGTGGCAGAAGCTGTTTTCAAACACGTGGAGGAGAACAAGATCCTGTACACCATGAGCTACAATCCCTCCTACTGCTGGATCCTCGCTCTGGCACTGGGCCCCTTCTTCACACAAAGAGTCAGGGACCCGCAGCGAGTTCCCAAGACCATCACACAACTGTACTCCTACTATATTTACAACATCCTGAAAAACCACGGCCGTGAGATTGAGAACCCCCGTGATGTGTTACTCAGGGTTGGTCAGATGGCCTTCAGAGGAGTGTCCGAGATGAAGATTGTGTTTACAAATGGAGATTTGATCAAGTACAATCTGCAGCCTTCCCAGTTCCTGTCCGGGTTCCTGATGGAGCTTTTGGAGAGAGAGGATTCTGCCCGGAGCGTGGTGTACACATTCCCGCACCTCACCATCCAAGAGTTTGTAGCTGCAGTCGCACAATTCCTGAATCCACATCCCGAGGATATCCTGAAATCCCTCACTAAAGCTCACAAAACGGCAGGTGGGCAATTTGATGTATTTCTCCGTTTTGTTGCTGGTCTCTCCTCCCCAATGACAGTTCGGGGCCTGGAGGAGTTTCTGGGTCCATTTCCTCGTGAAACAACCTGCCGGGTGATTGACTGGGTGAAGGAGGAGGTTAAACGTCAGAGTGGAAACACAGAGAGTGAAGCTGGTAAAAGGAGCCTCCTGAACACATTGCACTACCTGTTTGAGTCTCAGAATCGTGGACTGGCTCAGGCCGCACTGGGATCTGTGGAAACACTTTCATTCAGTGGAATGACACTGACCCCGATTGACTGCGCGGTCCTGTCTCATGTCATCGGACACTGTGATACAATAAAACACCTCGACCTGGAGAAATGCCACATTCAGTGTGAAGGAATCCAGCGGCTGGGACCCGGGCTGCACAAGTGCCAGGAGTTGAGGTAACTTGATTTATCTCTCACTCTGAACTGTGAAACTATTCCATTGTGTTGTTTCAAAGTTGGCAAAATTGTAGTAAATCAGATAATGTGACAAATACAGGACAGGACAGGTGAAAAATTACGCAGGGATATGAAGGTTTTGTGGGATGTTGGTGACTTCAGCGAAAAACTGCCATTAGTTTAATGGTGGTAAATCACAGGAATGGAACAGAGCTTCACACCCCCTTCCCTGTCAGGAACAAGAGACCGTCAGCAGAGTGCCCCGATGAGGAGGAAAGAAATACCATTGTGGGATTGTCCTCCCCCCACATTTTCCTTTGTGTAACTCTCACCATCAGTCTACCCTTGTTACTGCTCACTATCAGATACCCAGATCCCATTCGGGCACCTCCTCTACCGATTGTGAACCTCAGTTCAGACCCACACCTCTGAATCCACACGTTTTGTAGGATTATCTTTTCCCTTCGGCATCCTCCTCTGGGATCTCTTCCCCATCCTTCTTCCTTCTGTAGGACGTGTTCTTCCTTCTGTGGGATCACTCTACCCATTCCCCTTCAGTCTTCACATTCCTTTGCCTCAGGTGGGATCTCACATCGACACCTTAGTCATTCACAAACCTTCCTCACAGTGGGACTTCCTCCCATCCTTCAACCCTGCCCCTCCCGCCCCTCTCACGTCAGGAACACTATTCTAACCGTCAGGGAATGGGACAGAACATGTGGAATTTACTGGGTCACTTCGACAGACTAAATTATTGACATTCGGTGAATACCCTGGAGCTGGTCAATGAGGGACATTGACAGTGAAGGGAACTCCGATCAGTGATTTACTGAAGGGTTTAATGTTTCCTGAAATATCCGAGTGAGAGAAATACCCTCAGACCCACCGTTTGAATCACTTTGTTCATCAATTTGTTTGTTTGTGTTTAGACTTGGGGAGAATGAACTGGGAGATTCAGGAGTGAAACTGGTGTCTGTGGCTCTGAGGAACCCGGAGTGTAAAATACAGACATTGTGGTAAGTACCAGACTGTGGGAGATTGTGTTTACAGTCACTGGGTGTCTGACACTGAACATTAACGTGATCAGTAATTGTGTTACTGATTAACATTGGGGATTTGTACCGTCTCCTGTCTCTCTGTGTCCTTCACCCTCACTCTCTCTCATCTCCAGGTTGGGGAATGTCGGTCTCACAGATTCTGGTGCCGAGGATCTCATCACCGCTCTCAGTACAAACCCATCATTGACTGGTCTGAACCTGAGTGGTAATAAACTGGGAGATTCAGTAGGGAAACTGGTGTCTGCGGCTCTGGAGAACCCGGAGTGTAAAATACAGAAATTGCGGTAAGTACCAGACTGTGGGAGATTGTGCTTACAGTCACTGGGTGCCTGACAGTGAACATTAATGTGATCAGTAATTGTGTTACTGATAAACACTGGGGATTTGTACCATCTCCAGTCTCTCTGTGTCCTTCACCCTCACTCTTTCTCATCTCCAGGCTGAGTGATGTCGGTCTCACAGTTTCTGGTGCCGAGGATCTCGCCAGCGATCTCATTAAAAATCGATCACTCACGGATCTGGACCTGAGTGCTAATAACCTGGGAGATCCAGGAGTGAAACTGGTGTCTGCGGCTCTGAGGAACCCGGAGTGTAAAATACAGAAACTGTGGTAAGTACCAGACTGTGGGAGATTGTGTTTACAGTCACTGGGTGTCTGACAACGAACATTAATGTGATCAGTAATTGTGTCACTGATAAACACTGGGGATTTGTGCCGTCTCCTGTCTCTCTGTGTCCTTCACCCTCACTCTCTCTCATCTCCAGGCTGGGGGGTGTCTGTCTATCAGATTCTGGTGTCGAGGATCTCGTCTCAGCTATCATTTCAAACCGATTGCTAACGCGGCTGAACCTGGAATCAAACTGGCTCACAGACCGATCTATCCCCGCTCTTCGTCGCCTTATATTAGCACTCCCGAGTCTGGAGCGGATCGTGTAAGTGTCAAGGTTCAATATGATTAAAAAAACCTGCGGATCCGCGGGTTTTCTGGTGATATTTGTCTGTGAGTGTTGTTGAAACATTAACCCCATTCCCCTGTTACTGACACTGTTGTGTAATCTGTTTATTTCATCTTTATTCTCCCATCTGTTTCAGGCTGGCGGAGAATCGGTTCAGTCAAACCGGGGAGAAGGAACTAAGATCTCTCCAGGAACCCAGACCTGGACTGAGAGTGATATTTGACCGTCGGAATATGTGAACATTTTCGCCCGCGGGATGGGGACACTGAGGCAGATTTCCCGGTTTTACCTTTAACGGTCGCCTTTAACGTCCGCGCTCCAGAATTATTTCCAATATACTCCGACTCCAGCCGAGCGTGCCCTGACGTAAGAGAATGTCCCGTAGCTGAGCATTTCCGTCTGCAGTGCCGCGGCCCTGCTTCCGCCGGATGTCCTGGTGCAGGTTTCTCCCAGAGAAACCGGGGAATTACACAGACAGGAATTACATAGCGGGCCATTATCACTCTGGAACACCACTGTCCCGGGTGGGATTATCCGGGAAGGGGATCGCCTTGTCACTTTGGGCTGAGGACGGTATACTCGGCAGTCTTGCCGCTTTTAACAAATACCTTGGTGGTAACCCTGGGTTCTCAGCGATATCGGACACTGCCCTGGTGTGATTTTATAATCATCCGTTCCACGATGCAGAGTGACGGTGAAAAACGGGACTGATTATTCAGTCGTTGTATCAAATGAGTCTTACTGGACGAACGAACACAGACCTAAGATTACTGCTGCACCGCGCACCCAGTGCACTGTGACAACAGTCCATATCCCCTCACAGCAGAGCAGCATCTCATTTCCAGCCAAATGAAGGACAGTCTCACAGAAACTGATTGCCTCCCGCGCTCTCCTCGCTCGATACCTCTCCCGTTATCTTCTCGCTCCCTAACCCGCGATCTCCTCGCTCCCGTCCCCACGCCCTACCGCTCCCATCCGCGTGCTCAACTTGCATACCTATCCGCCTGGGGTCACCCTTTGCACCTACCACCGGCCTACTGTCCTTCATATCGCATTCCGCGAACATCTTGCGCCTACCATATCCTCGCTCTCTCGCTGCTGAACAGTGTCAAACCCCTGCGTACTGCACAGCCCATTACCCTCCATTGTCGCATCATCCCCTTGCCTATGCAAATCTCTTAAAACTCTGGAATGTATCTGACTCACGAGCACAATGCCCAGGATCTCGCCCCCCCACCACCGCCGACTCTGCACTCTCCTCGCTTCCCACCACCAACCCGCACTCTGCACGCTGTCCTCACTCGGCTCTCTGGCCGATCTCTCCGAGTTGACACCCGCACTCTCCCTGCGCCAGTCACCCAAATCCTTCCCTTGCGCCCGAACTACCTCGAACCTCTCCCCACTCACAGCCTATAAATTTCCATACTTCTGTCGTCCCTGTGCTTATCTGAGAGTCTCTAAATTTTTCTGCATGCATTTGCCTCCATAACTACCTTCGGCAGGGCATTTCTGTCTGTGCCTCCTTACTGTGGAAAATTTTTTTTAAAAACTTTCCCTAAATCTTCCTGCATGTAATGTAAACATTTGTGCCTATATTAATATCTCTTCAAAATCCCTAATGTATCTGCTTCTACCACCAACCCAGGCAACGTATTCCAGGCACGATCCACAGTCTGTGTTAAAATAGAGACCTATCCCCAGATCTCTGTTGCAATTGCCGCGTCTCACTTTAAATGTATGCCCTCTATTGTTTGACATTTCAACTCTGGGAAAAATATCCTGTCTGTTTACCATATCCATGCTTCTCATAAACTTATAATCTGTACCTTCCTTCTCCTCCCCTCCGGAGAAAATTGCCCAAGTTTATCCAGACTCTTGTTATAGCCGATGCCCTGATAAAAGTCTTTTGCACCCTCTTCAAAGCCTCGACATTCCAGTTCAAATTTCCAAGTAAAATCTATTATCAGACTGCCTAATTGTCACCACACATAACAGAGAGATCTTTTTTGTGTGTGGGTATACTTTGCAAATCTATAGAACAGTAACATCAGGAACGATAGACTGTACACAGCTGTGCAAACACAGATATAACTTGCTGTAAGTCACGTCGTTGTTGGTCTGGAACAGACCGGACGGTAGATTTACACACCTGAACATCCCGAGTGAAACAACAGAAACATACAACCACATGTCTCTGTGGAACCAAATTCCCAGACAAAGTAGGAGGGATTTTAGTCTATTGATTTATTCAAATTGAATTCAAATTTCCAGCAACGTTGCGAGGTTATGAACACATTCCCAATGCTCAATGTTAACTTCATGATGGAAAGGCATTTCCACATTATTTTGTGATTTCAACGGTCAATGTCGATTCATGGATGTTTATATTCCGCAGTGTGAAAGTTTCAGAAGGCAGTACGTGCAGCTGATCCACTTCTTCCATAATCGGAGGTGTTCCAATCTGTTGAGGGATATTAAATTAAGTGAATAAGAAAAGTCATGATAAGGCGTAGTTTTTACGTGCTTGGAAGTAGGTACAGAGGAGATGTCGGGGGTACTTTTTTTACATTAAGTGCGTGGAATGGGCTGCCGGCGGCAGTGGTGGAGACGGAAGCGACAGGGTCTTTCAAGAGACTCCTGGATGGCTACATAGTGCTCAGAAAAATTGTGGGCTATGGCTATAGGTAACTCCAAGGCAGGGACATGTTCAGCACAGCTTTATGGTCCGAAGGGCTTATATTGTGCTATAGCTTTTCGATGTTTCTATCTTTCTAGGTAAGATGTGCCTATCACCTGTGGTCTCATTGGACGAATGGAAAAAGCCTGCCTCTAACTATTCCAGACTCCGGCAGTGATGCGTCAGTTATTGCTACGACGATGTCTTTTTTTGTATTTTACATTATCTTTGTCAGAACTAACGTCTGCCTGTCAATTTTGCTTCAGAAAGATAAATCACAGTATTAAGCATTATTATTTATGTTAAGTTTACTTTTCTAGCCAATTAAACAAGAAACTTCTAATGTGAATGCTAAGAACTATTGACTTTCAGTTCTGTGGATGGTTTGGAGGGAGGGATCGATTATCCTTGGAATATGGGGAAAGTGACGGAATCTGCCGCGGTGATATACAAGTTTTAAGGGCAGAAGTAAAGGAGATGAAGCGATTCTGATCTCATTGTGGACCGCCGGAACCGGAAGAATTGAATGAATGTGCCTCGAAAGTTCTAACAAAGGTTGAAAGCACATTCTATACAGCGAATAGAAATGCAGAGAATGGATGACATGTGCATTCACTTGGACAATTGTTGGATTGGTAGAAAAACCGTTGCACAGGTTTGTTAAATCCAAAATGGTTCTTCCTAACACGGTAGAATCCTTCAGTGAAGCAGACGATAAGCAAGCAAATGAAATGGGACGGTTACAGACTTCTAAAAGCCCTGGGTTCCCCACAAGATTTAATATCGTGGAATAACAGGAACTGCTATTCTACAGAAATAACGCGAACGTGGCACATGTCTCCCCAACAGCGCCTCCTACTGAGCCCAAAACCTCCCACACCAAAACCCACTGTCCATCCCATCACCACAGTGGTTTCGCATTGAAATCATGGACACCCGTGATGTTTTACAGACACCCAAAGACCTCACATGGAGTCATTGATCCCTCCTTCTGCACCTGCCTCTTCCCGATCGATATATGGCAATGGCTTTAATCCTTCCCACGAACTTTTTCCAGTGATCTCATCAGATCCCAGCAGGAAGCACCGCTGTAGCCCGCTGCCCTATTAATCCCCGACTCCGCTAACCCTCAGCAGCCCCTACATGGACCAATTCTCTCAGCGACATCATCGCTAACCGCTCACACACATCCCGATTACCGTCCCGCACTTTTCCTCCTCAACATTGACGACTGTATTGGTGCTGCTTCTTGCACCTGTGCTGAATTCGTCAATTTCATCCACTTTGCCTGCAACTTCGAAACTGCGCACAAATTCAACTAGTCCATTTCTGATATTTCCCTTCCTTGGCTCCATCTCCGGAGACAGCTTATCCACCAATGTGTATTATAAACCAACGGACTCTCACAGCTACCTGGAATATACCTCGTCCCACGTTTCTGCTAGTAAAAACGCCATCCCCCTTCTCTCAAATCCTCCGTCTCCACCATATCTTCCCTCAGGATGAGACTTTTCAGTCCAGAACGAAGGAGATGTCGTCCTTTTGCAAAGAAACGGGCTTTCCTTCCTCCACCATCAACTCTGCCCTCAAACACATCTCCCATTTCACGCACATCTGCTCTCACCCCATCCTCTTGCCTTCCCACCGGGGATAGAGGTCATTTTGTCCTCACATACCGCCCCATCGGCCTTCGCATCCCGCAAACAATTTTCTGAAATTTCCACCACCTCCAACTGGACCCTACTACCAAACACGACTACCCCCCTCCATCTATCCCTCTTTCTGCTTATGGAAGGGATCATTCTCTACGTGCCTCCCTTGTCCATTCGTCCCACCCCACTGATCTTCCTCGTGGCACTTATCCTTCTGAGAGTAACAAGGGCTCCACCTGCCTCTAAACACTAATTCCAGGTGAGACGCACATCACTTCTGAGTCTGTTGGGGTCATATACTGTGTTCGGTGCTCCTGTTGCGACCTCCTGTATATCGGTGAGACTCGACGTAGATAGAGAAACCGCTTCGAACAGGCGGGATCTTCCAGTTTGATTCCACTTCACATTCGCATTTCGATATGTCCAAACGTGGCATCTTCCACTTCGTGATAAGGCGACACATAGGTTGGGTCTGTAATTGCACCCCACCCACCTTTCACCACTTCCCTTCGCGTTTCCCTCTCTCATCTTATCTCCTTGTCCGCCCATCTCTTTTCTTTTTATTCCATGGCCTTCTGTCTCTTTCACCTATCAACTTCCTAACTCTTTGCTTCATGCGTCCCCTTCTAAGTTTCATCTATCGTCTTGGGTATCTCTCTGACCTCCCCTTACCTTTCACATCTATTCCTCAGCTTTATTCCTCTCCAGAGCAGTCGAAGCATTTCAGTCCGAAACATCGGCTGTGCTTTTTCCACGGATGCTCCCTGACTTGCTGAGTTCCTCCTGCATACTCTGTGTCTTATACCGATACATTTCCCACTAACCCTAACCCGCGGCAACCGAATCCCACTGGCCTCACGTTCACACCAGACTGCACCTCCCCACCAGCTTTCTCTGACCCAATACACTTGCAACAGCCCTACCGCTGCACCAGATGGATCACTAAACACACTCATACCGACTGTTGACAATGACCCCACACCACTCCACGCACCTCGACTGGTCATACACCGCCCCTTAGCTTCTCTCTGACAACATAGTTCGTCCGGCTTCCAAAGAATGCCACATCGCTTCCCTTTTCCCCACTTCCCTGGCCGCACAAAAGTCCAAGTCCCAATGAACCCTCATCTCGCCAGCAGTTCCCAATGAACTCTTATCTCTCCACGTCCCCAACGACCCAAAAGCCCCAACATTTCCCACTGCCATTGCACTTCAGCCATGTTCCAATTAATACCACAACTCCTCTATAATCTCCCAATTACTCCACATTGTCTGCATCCCCAGTGTCTCCACACATCCCAAGCAGTTCCTACTGTCCATGCCCAGAAGACCTCGACACTTCCGCTAGCTCCCATTGACGCAGTATTTCCTCCACGTTACAACTAATACCACAACTCGTCTCCCAGTTCCCACTGACGTCAAACATTTCCACGTCCCCCGTGACCACACAACTCTCCAGCTGCTCCCACTGACCATAAACCGCCTACATTGCCACAATGGTCACTCTCCCCTCCATTAATTTCCTCTGACCACCACTTCCCAACGACTCCAACGACCTCACGTTCCATATTCTCCCTTACTCCATTCGTCCCCATCAGCTCACACTGCGACATAACCGCCCCAGCGAACCACACACGGCCAGTCCTCTGATTCTGATCCAACATCCATTCAGTCCACACCCTGAAACGGGTCACATGTTTCCCCACCAACACCATACCTGTATCTCCGACCCCTCACTGGTCTTGCCAGCGACACTAGACCCAGTTTCTAACGATCCTATGCCCCATGAATCCACATCATGCGTTCTCCCGCCACGACCTTACTCTTCGCACTCAGTAGACGTGCACAACTCAACAACCACAGAATCCCAACAGCAACATTCACTCATCTAACATTGCAGCCTCCGGATCGGATGTCTGTGAATCTTTGGGAGTAGGCCTTTCGGTCTTTTTGAGCTGATGCTGCTTCGCACGACACTCTGCAAGTTTCCCATCGGCAGTAAAAGTTGGAGGAGCCGAAGCCGGGGTTACAAAGGCGGTGAAATGTACAATCATCTGCTTCAGAACGGGGACAAGTGTGAGAGTCATTTTTTGGGAGTTGAGTATCACTGACCGCCACTGAATTCTTCGAGGCCGTAATCAGGAAGTTAGGCAAGGGAGATCCGGTGGATGTAGTGTACCTCGATTTTCAGAAGGCATTTGCTAAGGTCCCACATAGGAGATTGGTGGGTAAAATCAGAGTTCGTGGCATTGGGGGGAAGATATTGACATGGATAGAAAACTGGTTGGCGGATAGAAAGCAAAGGGTAGCGGTGAATGGGTGTTTCTCGGAATGGCAGGTGGTGACTAGTGGGGTGCCACAGGGCTCGGTATTGGCACGACAGCTGTTTACGATTTACATCAACGATTTAGATGAAGGCATTGAGAATAACATCAGCAAGTTTTCTGATGATACTAAGCTGAGTGGCAGTGTGACATGTGCTGATGATGTTAGGAGAATGCAGGGAGACTTGGATAGGCTGGCTGAGTGGGCAGATACTTGGCAGATGACATTTAATGTGAATAAGTGTGAGGTTATCCACTTTGGGAGCAAGAACAGGAAGTCAGATTATTATCTGAACGGTGTAGAGTTAGGTAAGGGAGAAATACAAAGAGATCTAGGAGTCCTTGTTCATCAGTCACTGAAGGTGAATGAGCAAGTGCAGCAGGCAGTGAAGAAGGCTGATGGAATGTTGGCCTTTATTACAAAGGGAATTGAGTATAAGAGCAAGGAAATCCTTTTGCATTTGTACAGTGCCCTGGTGAGACCACACCTGGAGTATTGTGTACAGTTTTGGTCTCCAGTGTTAAGAAAGGACATCCTGGCTGTCGAGGAAGTGCAGCGTAGATTCACAAGTTTAATTCCTGGGATGTCCGGACTGTCTTCCGCCGAGAGGTTAGAGAGACTGGGCTTGTACACGCTGTAATTAAGGAGATTGAGAGGGGATCTGATTGCAACATATTAGATTATTAAGGGATTGGACAAGATAGAGGCAGGAAATATGTTCCAGATGCTGGGAGAGTCCAGTACCAGAGGGCATGGTTTAAGAATAAGGGTAGGTCATTTAGGACAGAGTAGAGGAAAAACTTCTTCTCCCAGAGAGTTGTCGAGGTGTGGAATGCACTGCCTCAGAAGGCAGTGGAGGCCAATTCTCTGGATGCTTTCAAGAAGGAGCTAGATAGGT
Source organism: Hemitrygon akajei (assembly GCF_048418815.1). NCBI lineage: Eukaryota > Metazoa > Chordata > Chondrichthyes > Myliobatiformes > Dasyatidae > Hemitrygon > Hemitrygon akajei. The sequence goes on from NW_027332057.1 coordinate 661,142, forward strand.
CTCTTATGGATAGGGGAATCAAGGGATATGTAGACAAGGCAGGAACCGGGTTTTGATCGTAGATGATCAGCCATGATCTCAGAATGGCGGTGCAGGCTCGAAGGGCCGAATGGTCTACTCCTGCACCTATTGTCTATTGTCTATTGAATTCACCCAGTGAACGATGTAGAAGGAGATCCCTGATCCAACCATTTTTGTGCTGACAATTCAACAAGCGGTCTTCATAACTGTGCTCCAGGTCTCGTTTTGATATCTACAAATAAATCAACCGTCAGCTGTATTTGCAGTTGCCTTTAAAGCCTCCGGCGGAACCATCCTGCATCATAGTATCAAGCAGCGCCATCCAAATCATAAAGTTATTGTTTGAGAAGGTACATCGTACCGTTCCATTCAACATCAATCTCTACTTCGCCGACCACCAGCTCCCCACCAGTTTATCGTCTCGTTTACTGAGTTCAACTGTTTCTTGTCTTGTTTGTATAATCTATCACGAACTGTCTCTGCACTAAGGGTAAACTCCGTTTCTCAAGTATCCACAAAGGTTACCGTTTGTTACTTTACTTGTACTTCCCAAAGTTCTCGGCCCGATATTGGACGCAATAATAACCAGGCCACAGTCAAGATTTCCACAGCACCACACAGTCTCACATAAGAATCGGTCGAGCAGCATCTGTAGAGGGTAAAGGAATTGACGGCGTTTCGAATCGAAACCCTGCATCGGGAATGAGGATCCAGTGCATTTCTGTGTTACCCATGTAGTGACTCATCTTCCTCTTTGATGACACAACAAAATCTGTCGCCCTCTGGGTCAGGTCGATACACGAGGAATTGCAATTGACCGAGTTTGTGTGCATTATTGAAACCGCTCATAACCCATTTCTCTGGAACCCTGGATAACACATGTGTATAAGGAAAGTATCAGCTTTGATGCTGGCACACAATGGATTGTCATGCAATAGTCCATTGACTAGGATGAAACAGGGATACCAGAGCCGAGACCTTGGACATCAGAGGATGCGAGCCGTGGCTTAGAAGACAGGCGAAACAACTGGACTTCAAATTGTCCAAATGTGAGCATCACAGTCCCAGATATCACTGTGGCAGAGAGTAGGCGAGTTTCTTTACCTAGTGTTCTATCTAACTGCTTAAACATCCCTTTGCGTCTGTCAGGGATCAGCCCGTGCTAGAGGCCGCACAAGATGCTGCATAACGGATTGATGCCGGGAATGTTTATAAACCTCCTGAAAGTGTCTGAAAGGATCAATAGATTTGGCGAAAAGGAGGAGACAGAATAAAGACGAGGAGGAGTGGGAGAAAAGACAGGAGAAACACAGGGAACCAAGGAACTGTAGAGAACATTGAACAATTGGAAAGAAAGGACTCAGAAGGAGAAGGAGACACCATGCCGTGTTTGAGAAATAAATACAGACAACCGGAAACAGGTGAGGGAAAAATAAACATTGAGGTCATTCCCTCTACAATGTTTTCCTTTTGTCTATTCTGACAAAAATATTGTCAAAGTTATCACAGATTAGATGGTGTACGAGTGTGGGATCCATTATGGGACATGGTTAGCAATGTGTGTATGCGGTAGCTAAGAAACTGTATGAGGAGGGATATTAGAATGTGAAACTGGGACATCACACGGCAGATGGGTGGGATATAGCTTGGTAAACAGGTCTGAACCTGAAGTTACATAAGCACTCAATTTGGACTGTAGAATACGTGCACAACGCTGGCAGAACTCAGCAGGGCAGGCAGCATCCATGAGAAAAGAGTAGCCAACGTTTCGGGCCGAGACCCTTCAATTAGGACTGTAACTGTATCTTGCCTGGGATCACGGTTTGACAGCAGGAAATTCACAGCCCTGGTAAACAAGGCAATCTGCAGCTGGATGAGAGCAGAGCAGAGGAGATGTGTGAAGGAGAGCCAAGAGCAACTTTGATGGTGACGCACAATGGATTGTCAAACAGCAGTCCATTGACGAGGATGAAACAAGCATACCGTAGCAGAGACCATGGTCTGTGATGCTCACATTTGGACAATTTGAAGATAAAATTTTCCGCCTGTCTCCTATGCATCTTCCGCTGAAGGAAGGAACTTCCTCACCACTTTGGTCACTGTCGCTGTGACAGTGAGAAAGGGGAGACATGCAGAAGCAAAAGCAATAGGGAGTCAGGAACAGGCAATATTGCTCTGTTCTGGCATTCCAGGCAAACGTTTCAGTCGGTGGTGACGGGTGCGTGTGCATGTGTGAATGTGTGCACACGAATGCCTGTCATGTGACGTGAATGCTGTAGCATCTGTGAATGTCTGGCTGCTGCGTTTATCTGTGTGGCAGTGTGGCGTGCGTAACGGATACAGGCACTCTTTCTCTCTCTCTCTCTCTCTCTCTCTCTCTCTCTCTCTCTCTCTCTCTCTCTCTCTCTCTCTCTCTCTCTCTCTCCCCCCCCCACACACACACACACACACCAACAACAACAACAACATTTATGTGTTGCATATTTCCACTTTACAACATAGAAATGACTAAGGACATGTTGAGAATGAGCAAGCTGAGAAACTGAGAGGAATGGATACTGCGAAAGAAAGTGGTTAAAGTGAAGTAGGGACAAAGTGCAAAACCACACATTTTATTGTTATGCATTTGCTGTATAAGTCATGTGCAAATCTTCAGTGACTAGCATCAGTGACCAACACAATCTGAGTGTACGCTGGGGTCTGCCCCCGAGTGTCACTAAAGTTGACATCTATACAGTTCCTCCCCCCCTCAAATTTCCAAATAATGTACATCCTGCTTTGGCCTTTGAGAATCTACCACATTTTCCGAAACTTGACTTACTCCGTGCTATCTGCAAATATACTAATTAGAAAACCAGCATTCTTCTTCAAAATTATTAACACATCTTGCAAGCAGCAGATGTCCTAACCATATCTTTCTACATCATCTGTTTAAAACGGAAGGTGGGAAATTGGACAGAATATTCCATCATTTCACACACTGATGTGTTTGTAGCTCCAGATGCAGTCCGGGTCTGCTCCCCTGCAGTGATTGCAACTCATTCTTTCCATCTGAACTGAATGGATTGTCCCTCAGCCTGAAGAAGATGAAGGAATAAAGATTAAATAACTGACATCTTAAAAAAAATGTCTGTAACAGACATCTGGGGTTAAAGTATTAATAACACGTACGAAACCATAATAAGTAAAGCCCATGGATCATGTTGTATAAACCCTCACCCGAACTGCTGCAAACTTGGGTGCTTAAGTATTAATCTCTTAAGAACGGGGACAGATCTGTCTGTGAAGGAATTCGAACCCAGGTCCAGATCGTTGAAAGAGAGATTAGTCATGAGAGCAGAGACAAGATCCGCGATGCAAGAATCTGTAAAACCGTCATCCCTCAGCCTAGAGATGAGAGAAAGAATGAAGATGAAGGGCAGCAACTTAAAATTCCTCAAAGTTATTATTTCAGAAGATCTGCATGTGCCCCGATAATTGTGAATTCTCAGTCTTTGAGTCTCCAATGCAAGCATCCTTCAGGAGGGTGGGCCCATGAAAATAAACTTCTAGACCAGTTGGTGTAACTAGCCAAGTACTGAAGATCTATACTGATCAGTTGACTGGGGTGATAACGGAGGTCTTTGACCTCCCACTTCATCAGTCTGAGGTACTCAGATGGTACAAGTCAACTTTACTTATACTAGTGCCTTAGAAAAGTGTGGTAACCTATCTCAATCGTTATCTAGTAGCAGTTACATCCACAGTGACCAGGTGTTCTGAAAGGTCAGAAATGAAACATATCAACTCCTACCTGAAAAGCAACTTGGATCCACTCAAATTTGCCTACCGGAGCAACAGGTCCACAGCCTAGTCCCACCGACCTGCACTCAGCCCACAACCCTCCATTCCTTTGCTGCCCATATACCTATCCAATTTTTCTTTCAATGACAAAATCGAACCTGCCACCACCACTTCTACTGGAAGCTCGTTCCACACAGCTACCACTCTCTGAGTAAAGAAGTTCCCCCTCGTGTTACCCTTAAACGTTTGCCCCCTAACTCTCAAATCATGTCCCCTTGTTTGAATCTCCCCTACTCTCAGTGGAAAAAGCCTATCAATCTCAACTCTGTCTATCCCCCTCGTAATTTTAAATACCTCTATCAAGTCCCCCTCAACCTTCTACGCTCCAAAGAATAAAGACCTAACTTGTTCAACCTTTCTCTGTAACTTAGGTGCTGAAACCCAGTTAACATTCTAGTAAATATAGAATACTAACATCCCCTCAATAAGCATGAAGACCCTGGCCTCAATCTCTCCTTATACAATTCGATCCGCTATATCCCCTTTTGCAGAGGCCAATTTGTTGTCAACAACATAACCACAATCTCCATCGGCACAGGTGCACCACTATGATGTGTGTTCACCTTCCTCAGCCACTCACTTTGCAATTATCCCTAAGTGACTAAGCTGAGTTGCAATGGCATATTCACATTTGAAGATGACATCTCTTTCATTGCCCTAATCAGAGATGGTGACGAATCAGCATATGGGAAGTAGATTGAAAATCTGATTGTGATGCCAAAATAACAATCTCTTACTCCATTTCAGGAATGCTGAGAAGATGATTATTGACTTCAGGAGGAGGAATCCAGAGGCTCATAAACCAGTTACATTGGCGGAACAGAGGTAGAAACAGTCAGCAACTTTAAACTCCTCGGTGTTAACATTTTGGAGAACCTGTTCTGGGCCTAGCAAGTAAGTGCAATTCCAAAGAAAGCAAGGCAGCACCTCTACTTCCTTCGGAGTTTGCAAAAATTGAGCAAGACATCTGAAATGTTGAGAAGCTTCTACAGATGTGTAGTGGAGAGTGCATTGACTGGCTGCGTCAGATCCTGGTACGGATGGACCAATGCCCTTGCACCGAAATGCACACGTAATATGGTTAATATGGTCCAGCTCATCATGGGTAAGGCCCTCTCCACAATTGAATACGTCTACACAAAACGTTTTCGCAGGAAAGCAGTCTCCATCATCATGGATCTTATCATCCAGGTCATGCTCACTTCTTGCTGCTACCATCAGGAAGAAGGGAGAGCAACAGCAGGACGCACCCCAGGTTCAGGAACAGTCAGTACTCTGAAACATCAGGCTCTTGAACCAAAGAGGATAACATCACTCAACTTCACTTGCTCCATAATTGAAATGTTTCCTCAAACTATGGACACGCTCAAATTCTCGATATACATTTCTGAACTATTTATTATAATAATTATTATTAATTTTCTGTATTTGCACAGTTTGTTGTCTTTTGTACATTTGTTGTTGGTTTGTCCTTTTAGATGTGGCCTTTCAATGATTCTATTGTGCTTCTGGATTTCCGTGTATTCCGATAAGAAACAAATCTTAGGGTTATATAGGTACTTCGATAATAAATTTACTTTCATATTTTCATTTTAACGGATATTTTCATTTTCTCTGATGTTTGGGAAAATGACCTGCATAATCACTATCAACACAAGTGCACCACAAGGCTATGTGCTTATCCTCCTGCTCAACCTCATTTCTGCCAGTGACTGTGAGGCTAAGTACAGTTTCAGTGAAATATTTAAGTTTGCTGATGACATCATTGCTGTTGGCCGAATCGGTAGTGATGAATCGGTATATAAGAAGGGAATTAAAAATTTAGTTGAATGGTGCCACTATAACAATACTCACTGAACGTCAGCAAAATCAGAGAGCTAATTATTGGCTGCAGGAGGAAGAGATCGGGGGTAATATCCCACGGCTCATTATTGGTTTGGCAGCCGTGAGTAACTTCAAATTCCTTTGTGTTGGGACCGATAGATAAATTCATCTTAGAGAAGGAAAGGCCGAGCCTCCAAATTATTAAAATTTGTCAAAGATTCAACATGGCATCTAAAACTTTTGATCAACTTCTATAGATGCAGAGTGCAGAGTATTCTGTCTGATTGTACCGTAGCCTGGAATGGAAACACCAGACTCAGGAAACGGAAAGTTCATAAAAACTGGTGAATAAAACAGAGTTCCTCGGAGAAAAGCTATCCTCACTTTTGAACACTTCTGGAAAAAGTGCCGCCACGAGAAAGCAGCTACCTTTACCCAGGACTCCCACCCTCAGGAAGGAGCCACAGGAGCCTTCATCCCCATACCTCCTGGTTCAGGGACAGGTATTATCTTTGAGCCCGTACAAACACGCTGGATAAACTCAGCAGGTCGGGCATCATCCGCTGAAACGAGCAGTCAACGTTTCGGGCCGAGACCCTTCGTCAGGATTGAAGAAGGGGGGGGCAGGGGTCCTATAAAGAAGGTGGGGGGGAGGGTGGAAAACCAATCAGAGGAAAAATCAAGAGGTGGGGGAGGGGAAGCAGGGAGGGGATAGGCAGTGGAGTTGAAGAAGTAATGTAAGGGAAAAGCACTATGGGTAGTAGAAGAAGGCATAATCATGAGAGAGCTGATAGACAGCAGAGTGAAAGTGGGATGGGGGAAGGGAGAGGGAGGGAATTACCGGAAGTTGGAGAATTCGATGTTCATACCAAGGGGCTGGAGGCTACCCAGACGGTATATGAGGTGTTGCTCGTCCAACCTGAGTTTAGCCTCATCATGGCAGTAGAGGAGGCCATGTATGGACATATCCAAATGGGAATGTGAAGCAGAGCTGAAGCGGGAGGTAACCGGGAGATCCTATCTGTTGTGGCGGACGGAGCGGAGGTGCTCGACGAAGCGCTCCCGCAGTCTGCGTCAGGTCTCGCCGATGTAGAGGAGGCCACACTGCGAGCACCGGATGCCATCGATGACCCCAACAGACTCACATGTGAAGTGTTGCCTCACCTGGAAGGACTGTTTGGAGCCCTGAATGGTGGTAAGAGAGGAGGCGTAGGGTCAGGTTTAGCACTTACGCTTGCAGGGATAAGTACCAGGTAGGAGATCTGTGGGGAGGGACTTGTGGACCAGGCAGTCGCAGAGGGAACGATCCCTGCGAAAAGCAGAGAGGGGTAGAGAGGGAAAGATGTGCTTAGTGGTGGCGTCCTGGTGAAGGTGGCGGAAGTTGCAAAGGATAACTTGCTGGATCCGGAGGCTGATTAGGTGGTAGGTGAGGACAAGGGGAACAGAGACCCTGTTGTGGTGACGGCCTGGTCCACACGTCCGTCCCCACAGATCTCCCACTTGGTACTTGTGGTCTGAGATCTGAGGGTCCGAATGTCGGGGACGCTCAGAGGAGACCGTTGGTGGAAGAAGGACTACTGAGTGAGCTCCAACGTGACTCTGACTTGACTTGGGCCCCTTTTTAATTTTCATTGTTAACCCTATATTCGTATTAAGATTCATAAAGTTCAATCATTTAATTGCATATGGTGGACTGTCTGATATTTTGCGTTGTGGGTTTGTAACTGGGGGTACATTACACAGCAGCCACACAAACGTGATTTCCCAGTTTGACGGGGCCGAAGGCTGCTTCCCTAGACGAACACGAGATGGGCAAGCCTGAGGGTTACACAAGTAAAGAAGTGAATTGTCTGCATAGCAACAGCATCGGCAGCTTTGCTCTTGTTTGTAATTGTGTGTATAGAATGATATTTCAGAACTCTCAGATAGCTGGGAATCAATTGTAGCAAATCGTGTCCGCCGATGATAGGAAAGATTCTTTAAGGTACAGCACGGGGACGTAAACGAGCGCTTCAGAAACAGACAGATTTTTTTTCCCGGCGGCTGCGTAGATGGAAGCATGCTTTACCCACTGTAAATTGGCTGTGCAGCTGTATTTCAGACGTAAAACTGTTCGAATTTGGAACAGAGCCTACAATAAAAGTTCTGTAACTTGGGTAGGACTATAATTAGGCGCCACAGCAGCTTAGCGGGAAGCGCGACTCCGTTACAGCTTGGGGTGTCAGGGTTCGGAGTTCCATTCCGGCGTCCTCCGTTAGAATGTTGTACGTCCTTCCCCAGAGCAGGTGGCTTTCCCTGGGTGCTCCGATGTCCTGCTACGGATCAAAGTTGTATTGACACACTACTGGTCACTGTAAAATAGGTAAATAGGAGGGTTGCCGGAGCGGTCCGTTCGGCCCTGCGTCTCCAAATAAATTAATAAATCAGGAAAATTGTTATTTTGCTATTTACTGCGAAGTGAATTTCAGACACATATTTAGGAAGTTGTATGCCCACAGAGAGATTTGGATTGTCCGCGCATCCTGAGAAAGCCATTGAGAATTTACAACAGGTACAGTGAATATCATAGGCGCTAAGGAAGTCAGGCACCGTCTGTACAAAGACAAGCGCTGGAATGAAATTTGGGCAAATAAGCTAATCCAATTGCAATGTGATTAGGGAGGTCATGACTCGGGCAAAGGGAGTTCGGAAGTAGTTTGGTCATTTCTGAAGATCAGATTAGGGGTCTCTAATATTGATGGTGGCTCGAGGCCTAAGGGGAAAAGAAATGCCAGCGTGTTAATAGTTAAATGCTTTCTGCGCTCGTCGCTCACAGGTGGAGACCTCTTCCCAGAAAACACAAAACAACTCCAGTGTCTGAACAGTATTACCTGTGTCTTAGGTAATAAGCTCGGCGGAACTGTTTCTACTGACAGAAGACGGGCAAGGTCCAGTTACTGTGCCTTAAAACTAGTCGCAACGGACAGATGGGGCTCGTCAGCCGTGGCTGACAACTCATCTCTGAGATGGAAAACACTAATCTTAAACCTCCGCCGTCTTCCGGCTAAACCCACTCATTGGAAAGACACTGGGTGCAAACCGGAACTCGATTCCATATAGCAGTCATATCTTGTGTTTAATGTTATCTAGCAGTTCCTGCGACGGGTGTGCCAAACTCCATTAGTCCCCGCCGTTCCTCTGGGTTCATCAGCTGCATGGAGAAGAGGTAGTGGAGGCTCTTTGTCAACTGCTGGTTCTCCAGTACGGTCCCGGCTTGTGTATCACGCAGAGAGCGAGGACGGAATATCCATGTCGGCCCCGACCAGCGGAAGGCCTCGGAATCAACAAGACACTTGAAATGTAGGATTGGCAGACATAATGAAAATGGTCAGAGCTAAAACGAGACCCCGCGTGCATGATTGGCAGATGACAACGAAGATTTCGACCCCTGATATGCTGTATTACTGTAAGCATTTTTAGCACATAGAGGGGGTAAATGTTAGTTTTTGCGTTACTTTCCTGTCGGTGATGTCTCGTTTTAGATCTGTTCGCATCTATTAGATTCCTAAATCCTTATATCACAAATACTTTGAAGATTTGCTTTAGTTTGCATGGTCTGAGTCTTGGATGTCTTTCAGTTAGTCCGTGAATTAGTTGTGGAATTTACAGAGGCAGGCAGTCGAAGCTGTGTTGTTCTGTGTGAATACCCTCAATTTGAGACCAATTCTAGTGCAGAATCAATCAGCCTTTGAAGACAATGTAAGACTGGAGATTTCTGATGATCATCGATCAGAAAATCACAAGCGGCGAAATCGAAAGATGAATCCGAAAGGTAAAATGAAGAACCTTGTCTGATTTCTGAGATGACGATTCCCTTGCTTCTGGGATATTGCAATCGGGGCACGGAACTCCACATTACTCATCGCAATTGGGATTTACTTGGAGTATCGTAATGTTGTTTTGTCTAATCCCCAAGGTAAACTGACATTCATTACCGTGACTGGGAGGAGAAAGCAGCAGGGTATAAATTAGCGGCCGTGGAGATTCATCGTCGGAGCATCTCCTTCAGAGAGATCGCGGGCAGAACGAAGGCAGATTGATTCAATCATCATGCGTGCGATACTTCACTCTGTCAGAAAAATATACTTCGTTCTCATTGTCGTGATCGGGATTCCTGGTAAGGACACTGCCAAAGTAACCTCTGCAATTTTGTGCGTAAGATCACTCTGTCCCCGGAAATACTGTGATGCAGATGTATCATTCACCCCTGAGAAGACATCGGGAAGAGGGAGCTCTCCGAATATTCCGAATTTCTCCATTGCTGTGTAGCCACTGTTGACACAGACGCCATGAGAACGATGTTAGAGACGGTCTAGTACTACCGGACACCAGTGCGCAGGGGTAATTTCGTCATGTCGATGCTCCTGTCAGTTAAAATGGATCTGGAATTGGAATTGTATTTTTTTTAATGTCACGTGTAGCAAGATGCAGTGAATTGCTTGTCCTGCATACTGTTAATGCACATGAAATGAGTGCACAGTGTATTGTGGTCCAGCAATGTTTATCAATTTCAATGCCAAGTTAAGTGCGGCAGCGACAGAGGAAGTGCAGAGTGGCTGAACACTGCCGGGCCGGTCGCTTGTGCAGAGGATAAATCTTTTTCTTTAACACTTTACGCCCGATGTCTTCTGGGAAACCTGCCGGTGACCCCCAGTGCAAGGTAGGATCTGTGAGAATCGGGGGGGAAAGAAAATCACTTGTTGGCTCGATGCTCAAACGCCGGGCTATATGAATTTTCAGATGATAGATTATCGGCGTTTTGCTGCACCAAATTTTATTACCACGTGTAATCAGCCCAGAACTTAAACAATATATGAAAGTGCAGTTCCCGGCTGCGGGTCTGTGATAGGTCTGACATTGGAACTGAAGGTGGTCTCTGCTGTGTGGAATGTAATGCATCAGGCAATACGCAGTGAGCACACGATGCTGATACTGGATATCCGGCAGGAAACGCTCGAGCAACTCAGCAGATCAGGCAGCGTCTATGGAAACGAATGAACAGTCGACATTTCAGACCGAGACTTTCCATCCGGATGACCGAAATGTCGACTGTTTCTTCATGTCCATTGATGTTGCCAAGGGACTCCGCCCCACCTGAATTCTGTCACCATTGTGTGTGTGAATGTGAGTGTGTGTGTGTGTGTGTGTGTGCGTGCGTGAGTGTGTGTGTGTGTGTGTGTGTGTGTGTGTGTGCGTGTGTGTGTGTGTGTGTGTTGGTAGTTGGTTATCATTTTCGACAATGAGCTGTTTGCACTATTATCAAACAACACCTGTTTGCACTATTATTAAAGGACCGAATTCATTTAATAACTTGTAGTTAATTTCAACTTGAAGAAACCTGAATACAATTAGAACAGCTCGGCGGATTTACCAACTACTGGAAATATTTCAGAACCGTATCTTAATACTTGACCTCTGTATTCCAGCTCAGGAAATACACCCTGTGTTCCTTCGCATCGACACCCATCAGATGTCGCCAAACTTTACACTATCTTCCGCCCACATCCCTCCATTTACCTCCTTATATGTCTCTATGCATCATTGCTTTCCTGGTGTGAACATCGTTCATCTCGCCTTAATCAAACAATCTCCTCCGGCACCGGTCACTGTCCTCACTCCTCTTTATGCTCGTCATCTCTCCCCTGCGCTCTCAGTTGTGGCCCAGGAGTCGCCGCGGGACGCTGACAATTCCTCGCCGCCCTTCGGGTCGATGCGGTAAGTTTCCCCAGCAGGTTTTCTGTCGCCGCAGATTCTACCATCTGTAGTCCCTTGGGTCTTCCATTTATGAGACTTGTAGATGTGTCCGTGGTCAAACATCAAAGGGGAAGCCTCGAACTCGGCCTTGCATCCGCTCCACGGTTCAGCTAACCATTTGTTAGTGAAGTTTGATACATGCTATCTTTCACTGTGAGACTGCGCTGAATGAAAGCTGCTAATCCGATTGTAAAACACTGCTGGACTTGGCAGAATACGATCCATAGTATTGATGAAAGCTAAACCTAAGCCACGGCTCAAAATTCACCCGAGGGTAAATCATCATTTGTCCGGCACTTTCCCGGCGCTGGTGGCGAGGAACTAACAGGCTATTTAAAATGTTTGACCTCAGATATTAATGCTTCAAAAATGATTTGAATTAGTTTCAAAATATTTCGTAATGAAATAAAGTCTGGTTCCAATTATTAGCGTGAGTATAAAGGAGGCGCGAGAAGCAGAGCGAGATGTGTTTGAAGAAGTCCGGGCAAAAGGACAAGGTGGATCCACTGGAGCGACGGCCCCACGGAATGCGTGCTGGGCGCGAGTACCGAGGCCTTGCAGGTGGAGCGAAGCTGGAAAACTGGGGTTCCATTGCGCAAATCGTTGTGGATACCCCCACTGTTTATGAAGACAAGTACCGTTTCATTTGTTTTTCGGAATAGTCCGAATGAAATTACCATAGCTCTATCAATTCTTTCAGTACAGCGTCATCACTTCATTCTCAAGACTCTCACCAGCGGTGGGAGTTTCTCTCATCGTGCATAAGAAGCCGAGCTGAAAGATATATCATACCCGCCATGTAATAAAGGCAGATATTTCACCGCGCTTCGGTGTTTGGGGAGGGTGATGATCAGAAATTACAGAAAACAGAATGATTCTGTCTCAGTAATCTAACTCTGTTTCGTTTATATTTCATGGAATTACGCATTAGCATATATCTCTTTACGTTCATTCCGGTACGTTTAATTCAGTGAGGGAATCAAGCCGCCTGTGATGTTGAAAGGAGCATTGTAAGTGGATACATTTGAGTTGGAAGGGAGCGCGGGGAAATGAAAGTCGGTTATTTTACTTAGCGCGCGGGTACATACTCTATGAGTGGAAACGACTGACGACTTTAGATTCCAGCGAGTCAGGTGAAGTAACGTCCGGGTTCATCGTAACCGAACAGTAGGTAACATGAGCTTGATATGGACTGGTACTAGCAAAGCTCTCTCTGTAATCAACTCATAACGTAACAACTCCCTTTATCACCTTTCCGCTTAATACCCGGTACGTGCTTTCATTCCGAACATTACAGGAGAAAGCCGAGAAACACAGCCGTTTAAAATCGTTTTTGTCCGGAATGAACTCAGGATCAAAGTCTGATTGTTGTCGGATTCAGTCTGAGACTCTCTGTTTTAGAGGTACTGAGTGAGTAGCCAGTAACTTCAGACATTTGTACTTTTCTTCCCCAGTGAACTTAGTGGCGATGCTGATCCTGTCCCGGGGAAAGTGCGGCCTCTCCACCTGCACCACTCGCTACCTGGTGGCCATGGCAACGGCGGATCTACTTTACATCATCACTGACGGTATACTCTGGCGAATCAGTTACTATTATTTCCCTGGGACGTTCTTGGATATCACCCCTGTGTGCAGTGTCATCTCTGCCTTGGTATCTGCAGCCATAGACAGTTCTGTCTGGTTTACCATCGCTTTCACCTTTGATAGGTTTGTCGCCATCTGCTGCCAGAAACTGAAAGCAAAATACTGCACTGGGAGAACTGCGGCTGTGGTTCTCACGGCAACAGGATTTCTGTTCGTTTCAATGAATGTCCCCATCTACTTTATATTGCAACCCGGAGCAGTGATCGGCAACGTGCCCTGGGGCTGTTTTCGGAAGGCGGACCTGGTAACGGATCCAGGGTGGGTGGCATTTGATTGGCTGGATACAATTCTGACGCCATTGCTCCCGTTTGTATTAATACTGTTGCTGAACGCCATAACAGTCAGACACATTTTAGTAACCAGTCGTGTTCGTAAGGGTCTGAGGGGTCAGAGCAGGGCGGAGAACAGCAGTGACCCCGAGATGGAGAGCAGGAGAAGGTCCGCTATCTTACTCTTCACCATATCAGGCAATTTCGTACTCCTGTGGTCAGTGAATGTGGCCAATTTCCTTTATTACACAATTAGCGGAGTGAATCCCAGTAACTATAACGATTACCAGTATCTGTTTGCACACTTCGGAATCATGATGACCTCTTTAAGTTGTTGCACAAACACATTTATTTACGGCGTGACTCAGTCCAAGTTCAGACAGCAGTTAATGAAGGCAGCGAAATATCCGTTGAACTCACTTATTCAATATATTAATAAACATTAAAAAACCGCGCAGTCCGAAGACGGGCCGAAGTGTACACAACTCAGATGCACGAACACTGGCCGCTGATCTGTTTAAACCAATTCAGAGGAGAGAGTAGGCGGGATTAAAGTCACAAGGAGATATCACACCGAAACTGGCTCCTGGCCTCTCTTAGTCCAGGCCCACCATCTCTCGGGAGTTGATTGCTTCCATTTTAACCCCGAGCCACTATCTCCCAGCACAGTAGAGATCTACTGCTTATTTGCAGCGGCTGATGCTCGCAGTTTTGTAGACCTGGAGTGCCTGGAGGAAACCTGAGAGGATACAAATGCCAACTGCACGGACACTGTGTGCCTCTTACCATCTTGTCCAATTCTATCGTCAGCTCTCATCCACCAAGGAGATAAAACCCAGTTCAATCCAAGCTTTCCAATCCATAATAAATGTATTTTGGATTCACGGAATAAAGTTATCTACCCGGATCAAGTTCTCTACTTTCTTCCGTCACTCCACTCACCTTTCAATTTTCAGAGTTCAAGCTTTCTTTCAAAACCCATGTAACAAGTTAGGCACAAAATCTATTTTTTTTTTCAGGAAAACATCATCTTATTTGGAATCTGATACCAAAATGTCCACTAGTATATATGGTCGTAGTGGTGTAAAATGTGCTGTCAGTTTCTCAGAGTTACAATTCCGAATGAGCAAATCAGTTCATGTTTTTGAAGCGTTCACATTTCCAGAACGTGATTCTCCAAGTCGCTGCAATAACCTGCTAAAACCTTTTCTTCAAATGTAAGAATACCTTATGGTATAGTGGGCCCTGTCCTTGATGATCGTATGCTCCCAGGGACGTTGAAGCTTATTGCTCTAAATATATTGCAGTCTACAACGTGGATCTCCAAGAGAATGGAATTCAATCAGGAAATGTTGCAAGCAAAATTTCCAGGTGTTATTCCTCTGGTGCTTCACCCTCCCCTTTCTTCCATGGCCTTCTGTCTCTTTCACCAACCAACTTCTTAGCTCTTTGCTTCATCCTTTCCCTCCGTTTTACCTATCGCCTGGCGTTTCTCTCTCACACCCTGTTCCAACATCAATCTGTCCCTGATTATATCTGATCTCATCATCCACTGTTCCAAATATCAAACAGTCCCTGAATAAACAGGTTTCCACGTAGGACTGTTTAATTCTCTCTCAAATTACAGCAATACATTTATTCCTGTTATGCCCCTACGACTGGGAAACATTCAGACTATCGTTTGTCTCTTATAATTTTCCAATCATTCAAGATGAAACCCTCAGCATTTTTCAATCCTGAAAAAGACATATATCAGATATTTCTGCGCTACCTATCGAGGTGACAGGTTCTGTTAGGGTGCTCTGTATTATCATACTGAAAAGAAAGGTTATAAGACAATGGGAGTATGTACTTGATTATGAATACTTTCTGTCCATTGGCATCTCCCTCTCTCTCTTGCATCTATCCATCTATGTGGCTCTCTATATTTCTGTGCATCTTTCTGTAATCCTTCCTCCAAGGTACATGTACACACACACACACAAATACACAAGGACGGACGCCGGGGATATGAATACCACCGGAGGAGGCCTGTCCAGACATAATTATTAACGTAGATGACAGAGTTTGTCAGCGAAACGTCGATTAAAATCAATGCCTTTACCCGGTTAGAGATCAAAGAAAAGCTTTTTCGTCAATTCGACAGGAGAATTACACAAGCATGAAAGATGAGGTGCCAGTGTAGAATGGAGGGGTCTGGGGATACAGGCTGGCATTACGCCAGAGCAGATATGGCTGACGTTTCTAGAAAAATCTCACAATACCGAGAATAAATATGCTCCACTGCAGAAGTTGTTCTCAAATGGCAGGTGTGGGCAACCGAGGCTAACGGAAGTTAAGTAGGACATAAAAAAAGGAAAGAACATATAACTTAGCAGAAGTGAGTGGGAAGTTGGATGATGGGGAAGTTTTTAAAATTCAACAAATCGACAACTAAAAGCCATAAGATGGGAAAACATGAAATATGAGGTTAAACTCGCCAATAATTTAAAGCGGGTGGTTGAAAGTTTTTTTTAAAATAAAAGGGACATGAGAGTTGATATTCGGCCTCTGAAAAATGATGCAGCTGAAATACTAATTGGGAACAACGAAATGACTTATAAATTAATGGGTCATTTGTATCAGTCTTCACTGTGGAATATCCTAGCAGTGTGCCAGACGCCCGTGACTGTCAGGAAGCAGGAATGGGTGCCATTGTTATTACAAAGGGAAAAAGTGCAAGAAGGTCAGAAACACTGGAAGAATGGGCATGCGAATGGCAGATGGAATACAGTGACGGAAAATGTATCGGCATACATTCTGGTAAAGGGAACAAAAGTACATTCTATTATATAAATGGGAAGACAATTTACACATCAGAGGTGCAAAGAGACTTGAATCCTCGTGAAGGAGTCCTGGTAGGTTAATTTGCAGGTTAAGTCTGTAGGAAAGAAGGCAAATGCAATGTTTCCATTTATTTCAAGGGGAATAGAATTTAAAAACAAGGACATAATGCCGAGGTTTTATAAGACATTGGCGAGGCTGAACTTGGAATAATGTCAAAAATTTTAGACACCATATCTCTGAAAGGATGTTTTGTCATTGGAGTGAGTCCAATGGAAGTTGGCGATGATGATTCCGGGAATTAATGGGTTAGCATATGAGGAGCATTTGGCAGCTTTGAGCCTGTTCTCACTGCGATTTAGAAGAAAGCGGGGGGATCTCACAGAAACCTACTGGATGCTGAGAAGACCGTGTAAGGGGGATGTGCGCAGCCTCAAAATTGGAGGGCAACGTTTTAGAGCAGAGTAAAGAGTTTATTTCTTGTTTTATCCAGAGAGTAATGAACCTGCGTAATGCTCTAGCACAGAGTGCTGTGGAGCCCTAGACCGGGTGTCACAAACACTGATTCGGCAGCGCAGCAGGCACAGCAATTGTTCTCGTGAATATGAATGTACCTGCTAATTATTATTCCATTGTGATGGTATTTAACCCCATAGCAGGAACATAGAACATAGAATAGTACTGCACAGTGCAGACTCTACGGCCCACAATATTGTGTCGACCCTTAAACCCTGCCTCACATATGACATCTCTCCTTAAATCCCTCCACATACCTGCCTGGTAGTCTATTAAATTTCACGAGTGTATCTGCCTCCACCACTGACTCAGACAGTGCAGTACGCGCATCAACCACTCTCTGAGTAAAAACAAAATTCCTCTAATATCTCCCTTGAACTTCCCACCCCTTACCTGAAAGCCATGTCCTCTTGTATTGAGCAGAGGTGCCCTGGGGAAGAAGCGCTGGATGCCCACTCTAGCTATTCCTCTTAATATCTTGTATACCTCTTTCATGTCCCCGCTCATCCTCCTTCTCTCCAGAGAGTAAAGCCCAAGCTCCCTTAATCTCCATCCACAACTATCCTCTGCTTCCGCGGGCGTCATTTCTGAATATACCAGCCAACGTTCCGTGGATACCAAACCTTCTGACATCATGAATGGTCCTACCATGGCTAGGGTTAGGGTCAGGGTTAGGGTTAGGGTTAGGGTTATTAAAATGCATTTACACCACATCCATTAACTCCCACTTTATTTGCAGAAGACCACGTAATAAACACGTTCTCCCATCTGTTTCTCTCTTCCATTTTCCCCGCTTTGACTCGGCCGAGTGCAAACATGTGAACTATCCTTCTCCTCCGGGTACAAACCGGAAGTGGCTGCCCAACTCTCTGAATGGACAACTGCTCTTCATCCGCATTACCATTCATTGCCTGAAACGTGAATCTAAGAGTATGATCTCATCTCGGTCCAGAGCATCCCTTTGACAAGATGCTGTCTAGAACTGAGCTACTAGATGACATTGACTATCTCCAAGGGGTTTGAATTGGTTAATATGATACGAGTCCAACTTGTTTGGAACAGTCTGAATTCAATATACTGACGGATCGGTTCTGTCAGCGATATCACTTGTCCCTACAAATCGCGAAGCTGTAAAGGGGCTCGGCTGATGGAAAGACATTATAACCTTCTGTCCGATTTCCAACTCCCGCGGTTCTGTTCGCACCTTGAAATAAGCTTTGCTCTGCTGTTTCTTCCGTTTCCTCTTATGGGCGACGACGTAATAGACCTACTTAATAGAGTCAATTAATTGCTGCTTGCATTTGTCCTTTCCAAATGCCACCAAACTCGGTTGACGGTAAATCCAGCCCAAACAAGGATTCAAACCATTTTATTTTCGCGACCATTGGCATTAAAGTCCCGTTGATCCGTTCAGCAATTGTACTCTGTTGTGGTTGATAAGGGATACTAACCTGTGCTTTACCCCAAACAGTTTCATCATATTTTGTATCACCTGTGCGGTGCAGCGGGGTCCATGATCTGATTCCAGAGTCTTTGGCAATGCCCAGCGGGTAAAAACTCTCTCCAAACAAAATCCTGGCTGCGACGTGAGCGTTTTTTTTTCTAGTTGGGAAAGCCTCTATCCACTTGGTGAACGTATCCACCATCTTGAGGATATAGTTGAGTCCTCCAGGGCATGGAAGTGAAGATCCAACAGAATAATTCTACAAGTTAACACATGATCCTTCTACGGGACGAGTCTTAAGAGTGCTTCTAATACCGATTTATCTGAGTTATTACTGTTTACAAATCAATCAATTCTTACAATAATGTACATCTCCTCGCAGGTTCGGCCACCAACGCAGCTTCTTCAACTGTTCCATAGTTCTATCTGCTCCTTCATGCCCACAAATGTCACGGTGCAAGTACATCAGCTGGTTTCTTTCACAATGCCGCACCTCAAATTTACCACTATCAAGTGTAATTCAAATCCGTGCCTGTATCCAACGATATTTCCAATAATCTTCAGAGTCCTCTCCTGTTTGTACCTTTGCTAACTCCTGGTCTTGTTGCTTTGTGATGACTAAGTCTATATTGGTACAGTTTGCTGGTTTCTCTGTCATCCCTACGTCTATATCTGGATTCCCTTTCAGCACCCAACCTGATTCCAGCTGTGAATAACTCATCAGCCTTCCTGCTCCTTTCTGGGGATATCTTTAAGTGAGCCTCCACCTTTTTAATCCATCAGTGTTTTCTCTTGCCTTCTCAAATATTTACTTCATCAAGGGAGTTGATGATAAAGGTTTGCCTTCTATTGGGATATAACCTCCAGATTCCCATAACGGTAAATATTCAGTCAAAGCACATGAGCATCCAGTGAATGAAGGGAGATGGGTCATGTACTGACAACAGAGGTTAGTCTCATTCGGTATCTGAACATCCTCTACATAGCACCATCCAGAGACAGAGAAGCAGTTTCAGCGACAGGTTACTATCGATGCAATGCTCCTCAGACAGGATGAAGAGGTCAATACTCCCCAATGCCATTAGGCTTTACAATTCAACCGCCAGGACTTAAGAACTTTTTAAAAGCTATTATTAATGCTTTTTGAGAGAGTGATTTAGATGCATATCATATTTTTACTGAGTTAAGTATTAGTTTTGCTACAACAAGTGTATGGGACATTGGAAAAAAATGTTGTATTTCCCCATGGGGATGAATAACGTATCTATCTATCTATCTATCTATCTATCTATCTATCTATCTATCTATCTATCTATCTATCTATCTATCTATCTATCTATCTATCTATCTATCTATCCATCTATCTATCTATCTATCTATCTATCTATCTATCTATCTATCTATCTATTTATCTATCTATCTATCTATCTATCTATCTATCTATCTATCTATCTATCTATCTATCTATCTATCTATCTATCTATCTATCTTTTTCAGCGCAGGAGCAGTGAGTCACAGGGCTTGTTCATGTTATCTGCTGTTCCATGATCCCAACATGTCCAGGTGATGTGTTCACATTGTAATATCAATCCATTCACCATCTGCTGTCCATTCACCTCAGTTCATCTTGTTCTTCTGTACTAACGGATGTAATATAGGACACGGTGTTTTTCAACACCGGAACAAGCTCTCCCGCCGGCCATGTCCCTGACGAGCGGGACGTTCCTGGCTGTGCAGTGACGCAGCAGTGACAGCAATTTCCCAGAGTTCATCAGTCAACCGCCTGCTGCAATGTGGACCTTTAGATGATCCCAAACGTCAGAGTTGAGCTACCCTCGAATTCCTACTCACAAACTCTCTCAGTGCTGCACAGGGCAATGTAGTTACTGTTTCGAATCCTAAGGGTTTAGAAACGAATCAGCAGCTATCGATTATACACTCAGTCAGGTTTCAATGTCAAAACTACTATATTTATTAGTATCTACTCATAATATAGTAGCTTAACGAGATAAACAGAAGTTAACAGTGTTACGTGTATTAGTGTGTAACTATCAAGCTTAAGAACAGTTTTTAAAGTCTTAAGATTCAAACGGTAAATTAGTAAGGTTCAGTAATCCACAGAATAACTGATGATTTGAGAGAGATTTTGTAATTCACTGGAATGTAGTGAGAGATCGATTCACGTCGAATTCCACAGGTTCCACGCTGGTTAAACGAGATAGCAGACACCAAAGATCATGTCTGTCGAGTCAAAGTCATGTCACAGGAATATCGTCTTCGAGGGGTTAACACACTACATACCCAGCCAAGGGTCAACACACAAGTCGTCCCACAGGATATCCAAAATTTCTCTCTTATGGATTCTGGGAAGTGACAGTCACTTTTCCGTTATGTAAAGATGATCAACCCACCCTTGTGGCATAGGAGAGGTCCGAACCTCAGCTGCGACAAGCTGAAGCTACCGGCTTCCTTCCACAGTATCTGGTTTAGGCACAATAACATAAGGCGAACTCCAGTCTGAGTTAGAAGGCCTAATGATACCACTTTCCAGCATATACTCAATTTCTTGTTCAACAAGTTTACATTTTTCCATGTCATGCGATAAGGATGACGTTTAATCTGTTTAGCAAGACCGACATCGACGTCAAGGCAAGCTATTGTCGTTCGTTTCGGGACATTGGGAAATAAATTCTTAAATGTCATAATTAACTGTTTCATCTCCAGTGACTGCTGCCCTGTAAATAGGCCAATTTCTCGTCAATCGAATTCAAAGTACTCGAGTTCGTTAATTTAGCTGAAACAATGTTCGGTTTATGATTAGCCTCAGATGAGTCAATCAATTCGTTTCCCGGGTTGCCAGACTCATTGTTATATTCCACCCTGGTTACAGCTGCGCATTGTTGATCAAAATATGGTTTTACCATGTTTACGTTTACCAGCTGTGTTGGCTTCCGTCGGTCTTGCGCTTTGACTGAACAATTAACATCATTGATCCCAGCCGAAACTTCATAAGGGCCTGCAGTATCAAGCCTGCAGTGGGTTCGTTAAAGTCGGTAAAAATATTAATACTTTGTCACACTTTTGGAATGATCTCATCCTGGCTTGTTTATCAAAGTATGTTTTCATCCTGTTCTGAGAGACTTTTAGGTTTTCGTTCGCGAGGCTACAGGCTTTGTGTAATCTATCTTTGAATTTCAAAACATAGTCCAGCAAATTGTTATGATTCTTTTAACAGGGTCAAATGTCCTCGAACCCTAAGACCAAATACGGGCTCAAATTGACTAAAGCCTAGTGATTCCTGTACTGATTCTGTCACTGCGAATAAAAGTAAATGACCTCTCCCATCCCAATCCTTTTCATTTTGAACACAGTATGGCATAATCATTGTTTTGAGGGTAGAATGGAATCTTTCCAAAGCCCGTTGTGATTCCGGATGGTACGCAGGCGACATAATCTGCTTAGCTCCCAGTTCATAAACTACCTGCTGGAATAATCCGGACGTCAAATTGCTTCATTGATCGGACTGAAGTTCTTTAAGCAAACTAAATAAAGTAAAACAACAACTTTATAAGAAATTTCGACACAGTTTTGGCTTTTATATTTCTGAGAGGTATTGCCTCGGAAATCTGGATACTCTACACATGATGGTTCGCAAATATTGATGAGAAGCTTTAGTCTTTGGCAAGGTGCAAACACAATCCACAATAATCTTAGAAAAGGGTTCACCAATTACCGGAAAAGGTTGCAATGGGGCGACTGTGGGGACCTGATTAGGTTTACCCACAACCTGACCAGTGTGGTAATTCCTGCAAAATATTGCGACATCTTTCCGCAAACTGGGCCAGAAGAATTGTTTCGAAACTGTTCACAGTTTTATTCACACCTAGATGGGCACCCAAGGGCCCGCTACGGGCTAAATTTAAAACCTCATTCCTATAGATATTGGGAACTACAACTTAGTGAATAATTGTCCACTTACCACCTGCAGAAATGGCAGGTGATCTCCACTTCCTCATTAACACTTCAGCCTTGAAATATTATCCTTCTCGCATCTTCCTAATATCATCATTTGAGAGAGTTTTTTTTCTTTTAGAGCTTCAATCTCAGGATCTCTCTTCTGTTCTGATATACACTCCTTCCTAGACAGAGACAAATCTTTAACATCAGATTTAATACCTGGATCCTGGTGACACAATGAAGGCAGAAAAGTCCCTGACAAGTCATCAAAACCTGAGTCCAGATTTTGGCTATCAGGGGTAGCAGAGCCATGCTGCACTGATCTGTCTGCACTGACCGACATCTTAGTCATACCTCGAGTTAATGCGCAGGAGGGATAAATGTCAGAATCCATCTTCGAATCATCAATGATTGGCTTAGCTGTCAGCTGCACTGCAAGAAAAACTTCACCATCTGCTAGGTCGTTCCCTAACAACAAAGAAACACCATCCACCGGTAAGCTGAGTCGTAGTCTTATTTTTAACAGGTCCTTTAACTAACACTGACAGCAGAATTACTTTGTGCGGGGGTGCAGGAACAACGCCGACCCCGATGACTTTAATCAGGTTTCCCTCACCAGTGGCAGCCTCATCACTAAACTTTAGAACACTGACTAATATAAATGACTGAGAAAACCCAGTGTTCCGAATAATTTTCACTGGTACTGGGGTTGTCACTTCATTCACTGACACAAACATATCTGACATAAAATGATTGAATCCCTTCATAGCTCTGTCAGACCTCTTACTCCCCGATATTGTTTCTTCAAAATGTTCAGAACCCCATGAGTGTCTGGGTTTTTCAACACGTTAACATAAACATCTCGAACTGCCTCATTTTCCTTCTTTTTCTTCAAAAGGAAACATTTAGCCATAACATGACCAGCTCTACTACAATAGTGACAAGTAAGACCAGAATATTTCTCCTTCAATTGCTTTTCTTCATCCTTACTTTTGTCATCAGACCTAAACGTATTTTTTGGTTTACCCTGACTGTCCATGCTGTTCTTTTGAAAGGTCTTACTCGAGGTAAACTTAAATTTGTGCGTTAAGGCAAACTCACCGTTAAGTTAGCAGACTCATGCAACGTGGCAGCGTCCTTCTCATCCAGATATCTCTTTATGTCATTAGGGACGCACCTTCCAAATATTTCAATTAGAACCAACGCTTTCAAGTTGTTAAAATTAACATTCAGACTTTTAGATGTACACCATCGCTCGAAACATGCACACTTTTCATAAGCAAATTCCACAGAATTCTGATTCACAGTTTAGTTCATCTTTCTGACTCTTTGTCTATGAGCTTCTGGAACCAGTTCATGGGTTTTAAGAAAAACCTGTTTCGCTGTCTCATAATTAGCTGCCTCTTCAATTGATAGGGCCGAATAAGCCTGCTGAGCCTCACCCTTCATTACACTCTGTAAACGGAGTGTCCAGCATTCGTCCGGCCACTGTAGAGCCTTAGCCACCTTCTCAAAGTGCTGAAAGGACTTATCAACCTCAGCCTCCATCAAATGGAGGAACAAGTTTAACTTTCTGACTAGCCACAAACTGTATAACTATCTCCCTAGAGCCAGGAGTTTGCCTCCCGAGACTAACCCTCTCTCTCTCTATCTCAAACTGCCTTTGCTTGTCTCTTTCTCTTTCCACCGCCTCTATTTCAAATCTATCTAACTTCATTTGATCCAGTGGTAACAGGGTCTCAAGTTAACTTTCAGGAAACCTCTCTAAAACATCTCCCTCCTTGTGTATGTAGTGCTCAGCAATTATCCTCTGAATGTGTACCTTTTTCATGGACCGTTTTACGTCAGTAAATTTCAGCTCCTTAGCAATGGCCAACAATTCATCCTTTTCGGCTTTCTATAATGCCTCAGGGTTTGGCCTTGCCAGAAATTCCCCTACATCCATTGCTGCTGGTTGCCACACTAAATTAAATCAAATGAAATTGGGATCCCTTTATGAAATGAAATCCCTTTATACTGTCAAATAGTTATTTAGTCTTTCAGTAACCTCCACATATGATCACATCGTGGACGAGCCCCCAATATTTGTTACAAATTGTAACGGTTTACAAGAGAATCAGCGGCAATAGATTATACACTCAGTTAGGTTTCAATGTTCAAAATGTTATCCTTATTAGTATCTACTCATAATATAGTAACTGAACGAGATATACAAAAGTTAACAGTGGTATGTGTATATATGTGTAATTATCAAGCTTTAGAATCGTTATTAAAGTCTTAAGATTCAAACGGTATATTAGTAAATTTCAGTAATCCACAGATTAACTAATGATTGGAGAGAGATTTTATTATGCAGAGTGGAATGTAGAGAGAGGTTGATTCGCGTCGAATTCCACAGGTTCCACGCTGGTTAAACGAGATAACAGTCACCAAAGGTCATGCCCGTCGAGTCGCCCTGAATCAACATACGAATTATCACCAAAAGCAACCTGTCACTGGAATATCGTCTTCCAGGGCTGCCACACAACATACCCAGGCAAGGGTGAACACACAACTGGCCCCACGGGATATTCGAAAAAATCAATTTCTGTGTATTATACGAAGTGACAGTCACTTTTCCGTTATGCACTGCGTGCCGATGATCAACCGTCATCTGCATACAGTGATACTTTATGCTCCCCATTCCCACGATTAATGCCAAATATATTGGGTGAATCACGAAGAGCGATTGCCAAGGGCTCCAGGGCAATATCAAATGGTAAAGGGTTTAAAGGACAACCCTGTCTAGGACCGCGAAAAAGCCTAGAAAATGTGGATCTCTGATTATTGGCAAATACAGCAGCCAAAGCTGTATGATATATCAACTTTATCCAAGATATAAATTTTGGGCTAAAGTTAAATTTCTCAAGTATATTAAAGAAATATTCCCATTCAAGTCTGTCAAACGCCTTCTCGGCTTCAAGCGAAATAACACATTCTGAAGTATTAGATAAAGTAGGGTATACAATGTTCATTAACCTCCTAACATTAAAATTTGAATAACGATTTTTAATAAATCCTGTCTGATCTTCGGAGACAATTTGTGGCCATACATTCACTAATCGAATTGCTAATATTTTAAAAAAAATTAGAATCCACATGCAACAAAGATATAGGTGTGATGATGCTCATTCAGTGGGACCTTTGTCGTGTTTAGGAATTAAAGAAATAGGTACTTCATAAAAGGATTGTGATAATTTATGTACAAATAATAAGCATCTTTAAAATTTTTAAATAACCATGGAGAAAATAAATCTGAAAAAGATTTTAAACATTCAGCTGTATACCCATCCGGGCTAAGTGCTTTACCAGAGTTCATCAGAAAAAAAAGGCTTTCTGTATTTCCTCTTCAGTTATGGGTGCATCTGATGCTAAAAGTTCATCAACTGGAAATTTCGGAATATTCAGTTTCTTTAGAAGTTCATGCATCATGGTAGGAACATCAGGAAATTCTGATTGGCATAAATTGGTATAAAATTCTTGAAAAGATTTATTAATTTCATCA